>NC_060210.1:49477500-49777500 GCF_021130785.1 Homalodisca vitripennis
CTTAAATATAATAATAAATATATCTATAAAAATGACATAAACAAGCTTATATCAGTAAGAGATAAGAAATATGTGAAGCAATTTTGAGGCAAGTAAACCCCGACTGTGAGTTAATTTTGAACGGGCTTGTCCACTTTATTAGATTTTGTGGTGTGTTATGGCTTGGACTTCATTATTGACTCCATTGACATCATAGTTTGTATTGGTTTTCTTTTCCTTTAGTTTTTAAAATACAAGAGCATCTAGATTCTAGATCCATTTACCAGTAACTTTAATCACTTTATATTTATAGGTTAGAAGTATAAGCTTTATATAAGCTTTTATAAGCTTATACAGGGTGTACATAAAGTCCTGCACGGGTATAATATTTTCTGAACGATAACAGATAAATAAACAAGATTTGGTATATCAATACTACACCTAAAAATTTACTTTTTGAAGGAACTATCAGTTTTATGTAATATCATGGGGACGTCCCGCAAGGAGTCAGAAGGAAATCTTAAATAGGAGCATAGGTCAATATGGACATCATTTTAAAGGGCTTATCTAGCAGAGTTTAATGCCGAAAACAACACTCAAAAAGATTGATCCATTACAAAATGGCGGCTGTTCAAAGATTTTACTTGGTTACATTTTATTAGTAGCCATAACCCCAGTAAAGCAAAACTGCAACCAAACAAATACTGCAGCTAACTACTACATTATGCTTGTCAGTTGTACAGAAGTGAATTATGACATTAGTTATCCTCAAGGGTTACAAATTTGGTCCTAATATATTGATAACGGGGAAAACCTGATAACAGTAACAATTAGAAATCTCAGCGACCTATGACGATCGGAAACACTTCCTGTTTTCATAAAGTGTTGACCAAAAATTCAGTGGTGAGGATCCTGAAAGACAATAAAATGCATCCCTACAAGATGTCCCTGCACCAAGAACTTCATGGTGATGATGACATTCAAAGAATGAATGTTTGTTTGTGGGCAAGAGAAAAGTTGCTACAAAATGAACATTTTTTTCTCAATTTACTATGGTGTAACGAAGCTAAATTTCGGAGCAACGGCGAAGTTAACCGTCATATAAAATTTTTTTAATTAATCACTTGCCTAACTTATTAATAGATGTACCTGACGAAGTCGTTGGCAATTTGTGGTTTATGCACGACGGTGCTTCGGCTCACTACTCGCACAACGTGCGACAAACGCTTGATGAACAATATCCTGGAAGATGGGTCGGAAGAGGTGGTCCAGTTAACTACGCACCAAGATCCCCTGATTTGACCTGTATGGACTTTTACCTATGGGGTAGGCTGAAAGACTTAGTTTATGTTTTACGACCGACAACACCCGAAGATATGATGCAGCGAATCCGAAATGCTATAAATTCAGCCACGAAGAAGTGTTGCGAGCTGTAGATAGCTTAAGTTCTAGATTAGAACTGTGTTTAGCAAATGACAGACTACAATTCGAGCACCTGTACTAGTAAAATCAATGAAAGGTAAGATTATGGCTAGTTCAATGGTCATTCAGAGCTATGAAGCAAATTAAAAATTATAGGACGTATTTTTATTTCATATCATTTAAAAATAATTTGTTAAATTTTGTAAACAGACGTAAGATACGTAATTCAGTTTTTTCGGCTGCCATTTTGAAACAGTAAGAGATAGGAAAAAAGTTAAATACAAAAAATGTTTGTTTTAAAAAGACCTTTTATTTGATATAAAATTTATTATATGTTGCTATTTATGAACTTTGAGTGTTAGGATTTTTTGTATTCTTAAATTTTGAATATTTTTGAAATTTAGAAAATCCAGTGAAAAATGCCCGTATCACATATTTCATTGAAAAATAGGTCAGTAGCAAGCTAGGAAAAAACTCTGGAGCTGTTCCTTATTGTAGGTAGGGTAACACTGTACTTTATTTTAAAGTACTATTTCAAAACTTTGTGGTACACCCTGTACATACGGTTAAAGATAATTAACTTTTGTTTGCACCAAAATGTTCGGTGTAATTAGACCTTTAAATTGATGTATCACACGACCCATGTTTACATTTGAAAATTTTCCAAAAAGCACGCCTACCCCCCAAATTGGGCCCTTTAGGGGCATTTTTCAAAATTGAAAATAAATTTAACGGATTCGAAGAGGCCAAATTATGGAGAAAATTCATAGAGAAAGTGTGGAAGTCAGTTATTAAGACAGCTGTAAATACTGCACGGGTGGTCAGACTCGCCCTGTATACATTGAAATTTGCTTAAAGCTTCAATAATATATTAGGAAACTGAGTTAGGTGATGGTTCGTGTCGCGCTATGAGATTTACCTGAACGTTAGTAAATATTAATACATTAGTCTTATGAGTAACTATTATGCTAATGATAAAATAACAGGATAAATAAATTTGTAAACAAGCAGAATCTAATTTGTACTGCCGTCATGTACTAATTGTTTAAAGTATCCCGTGGTGTACACGGAGAAACATTGGAAAAGCGTATAGAATTTATTTTGTCCTAAACTTCAAAATACATTTCTCATTAGACTTAAACGTATAACATAAACACTCTGAGTACTGGTTGTTGTCATTTTATTGAAACATTTGACGGCATATACCTGTATGCCTGTATGTAACGGACCTCAGCGTCGTCCTGTACGGTTAAAAAATTGTTATATATAAAATATTGTAGACTTAATAACAATATGTGGATCCGTCGTAAAACCAAGGCAAGAACTAATTGCTCTCGCATGGACATTAATTGGCTCACTAATCTTTATTAATGTTCTATATGAGACTCATTATTATTTATATAATCTTTTCTGAATTGTTTTGAGATATACAGATTAATAGTAAAGGATTTTTACATTATCTCAAAATAATGTTTATAACGTTAACTTTTTTATAGGTAGTAATACATTAAAACAGTAACGTATTCTATACATTTACAACGCGGAGTATAGACTCTTTATAAGCTAATAAATAGGAGTATGTAATAAAAGCAGAATGTGATAAAAATCAATTACAGGGGTTACTGGTGTACCGATATTATAGTACATATATTAATTGACTTTGGAGCTAATATTATATAAATCAGAACAACTTTTCGGGAATACTTAATTTATTCCGATTTAAAGTTCACCCAAAAATTAAACAAAGTTTACAAACTTTAGAATTGATTTTCTTCAAAAACTTCTCACAATCGGTTAAATCTAATTAAGAGTCTGATCTAAATTAAAATGAAACTAAAAATGTATACTTCTCCAAAATGGTTTAATTTAACAAAATAAAATAAAAGGTTATCTTCTCAAAATATTCAAAATAAAAATAACACAAAACTTGATATTAAGTTTACGACCAAAATCTAATTTACAATACTTCAAAATTGAATTAATTCTCAGACTCTGTAATATGGGGAACTTTAGAAATTTAATCACAACAATATAAAATAAAAGATATTAACTAAACGCTGGTACGGGACTTACTACTTTGAAGACTATGGAAATTGAAAGGAAACTATTACGCACTTAAAGAAAATTTAAAAACTCGATTTAAATTACACCCGGTAAAAATTACTCTATATCCCAAACTATAGGATTAGAGGAAGAACTACTGCTTCTAAACCTCGACGTCTGTACGCTGTGATCGACACTCCAATACTGCTCCCCTCTCTCAAGCCAACCGGCTCGGGAACGTATCATCGTAGACATCTCGATCAGCTGATTTACCGGTCTAACCAACAAACAATGTCCACGCACCGCGTCTAGTTAACAAGGAGCCTACTTCCTACCGCGATTCAGCATAATGATTATAACTATGGTACACTGGTATAGATAGTATACAGTTCTAGTATGTAACCAATTCCAACTCAGTTTGAAAACCTTCGTACTTCACAGTTTCTTGATTTATAAATATTGTTGATTAGCCTACAAACCATGCTTATTAGGAATGTTGTGTAGCACATTGCAAAACAACGGCTGACAGTCCGAATTAATGAAATATGTTTATAAACGGACTTATTGATGTAAAAAAATCTAAATTTAATGTAAAATAATTTTTTTAAACTAATACCCATAGAGAATAAGTACGGACTTCGTCTTTAGATTTAAAACAAGTTTTATAAAAATGAGTAGAGATGTTTATGAATGTTTATGACTTTTAGGAGTAGAAATAAAAACTTAACATTATTTCAAATGTTTATTTTTTATTTTATTAACTAAATCTCACTCTCAGTCATTCAGTGGTAAGATCAGGAAGTATATCTTCCTGACACGGTGAGATTTATCCGACCCGTCCAGAACGGCCTGAATCCGGTCATCGACGAGATGCTATGCATAAATCTCTTCCAAATACCATGAGCTACGAATAAAAAATTAAATATTTTATAGAATTTAAAAATCGTAAGTACGATGTATTAGTTCGCAACTACGAATATTTAACTTTGCGGTCCATTGTGTTTACGCTAGCTCTCACTGTAAAATATTTGAATATTGGTTAGCTAAATATGGGTGACAGTCTCCAAATCTAATTCAGATTTTTAATTATTTTTAATGCAAATGTTTATCTATATAAAATTTTAAAAATGCACATTACAGATAGTCCTAAAGAACGTTAGTATTAAAATATCACACGTATTGGAGAATACGAGTATGGATGGCTAGAATATTTATAATAAGCGAAAGGCAGTGGAATTGTTTAAGCTCAGTAAGCATTGTCTCTCTGTGCACGATCTACTTATCTCTAAGGATTAGGAACAGAGTAAGATGTTCCTACCACCTGTGATTTTACCATCCTCGCCAGAAGCGTCACGGAGTACAGTTTACAATTTATTTTCCTTATAGTATAAGTAAAGTATGTCAGTAAAGCGTTTTAATGTTTACGCATTAATAGCGATATATTTATTTTTCATCTCATGGCGTTTATTTATTTCCAATAAAAATGCATTGCGGTAGATATTTTTTATTTGAAGGAGCACTTGTGTAAAAAAAATGTTTTTAATATGAAGAGGTTGCAAATCTTTAGCTACGACTTTTATGAGTAAAAATAAAAACTTAACATTATTTCAAAATTTTTTTTATTAACTAAATCTCTCTCTCAGTCAGTCATTTCTGATTTTTATATTTCACCATTTATATATGTACATGTCTCCTATTTGAATCCCTCGAATATAAATTTGTGTTAATGTTCATAAAGTTATAAAATATTTTATAAATTTTACTATGTCGACGATTTGAGTGCGAGAATCCTAATTGAATCGTCGCCATAACCTAAGATTTGACTACCTCTATTTTATTCATGCGTAACTTCTATTTAATATTGGAGAACACATTATGTTATAAATCCGACGTAGGCTAATATTTAGAGTACTGCTTGTGATCTTTATTTTACTATATAATTTTGTGGAATCTATGAATAATGAAAATTATAAAAATATGTGTATGTCTTAAGATAATAAAATTTTTCTTAATGTAAAATTCTAATGGTATTTTTCTTAAAAACAACACGTTATATATTAATTAGATATTATCAGAAAAATGCAAGGAGAATGTGTTATATATATATATATATATATATATATATATATATATATATATATATATATATATAAAACAGAATATTTTGAAACTATTCATTAGCAACATTTAATTAGGATATATAAGTAATATCAAACATATCATCGAAATTCTTATAGTATTTTCCGTGAAACTAACAATTTTATGTAACAAAACACGCAAAAGAATAATAGAAGGAGATTATTTATGTGTTATAGCCTTATACATAATAGAATATTATAAAACAATTGATTCATTGCGTAACTAATTATAACATAAAATTAGTTAATTTTTTTGCATTTAATCCTTAAAACCTACTATAGTATAGCGATATTTCATTTATATAGAATTTAACTAAGGTAGAATAAACATGTAATAACAGCAAAGTATCTTACTGATTAAAACTGTAGTTAATTCATGTAAATACACCTCTGCTTTGTAATAATAATAGATATTATTTTTACCGAGTTACAGGCTGCTCTCTGAGGAACGGAATCTCATTTCGTATGGTAATAAGTTGCGTTTCTCAGAAGTCATGATATTTTCCTATCAATTCAACTTAATGGTACCAACCTAAACTAAAGCAAGTATAACAAATCTTCCATTAAAAGTATAATAGCTTATTAAATAAATAGTACAAATGTGTTATGACCATGGATAATATATTGTTTGCGATTTCTTATTATACTTTTAAGAGCACTTAACATTTCCTACAATAACAAGTTTAAACAAGTGAAATCCTAGTTTTAATCCTATTCATTATATTAGCAATAATGTGTAATGTGTTACTATGTATATTTCTTAGGCTTTTACGCGGCAACTATTCAATCGATTTTACGGAAATTCTACATGGACATTCTTACGGTTTCTGGTAAATATAGGTTTATTCTTTTTTCGAAAATCTCTTTTGTGTAAATCTTTTTTATAACAGCACAACTATATTATTGGTTAATTTAACCACTATTTTCATTTTTTTTTTAATTTATGGTCTTGAAAGCATATAATAAGCTTGATTGTTAAAACATTTCTTTCTACAACCGCTGTTGAGGTATGAAAATATCCATATAAGAAAGTTTAAAGTCTTAGTAAAAAATACTTTTAACTTTAAATTTTGTAAATAATAAGTATACAGTGCTTCGTTATTACTGCAATGCGCATATAAAAGTCAAAGTTACTTTACTAAAAATTTAAAGACTCATGAAACCCAGCTTAGTTGCATTTTGACAGACGTAAGGTTCAAAGACTGGATTAAACTGCAAGGGCCATAAATAAACATTTTTGACAGATTTGATTGATCGTGGCAACAAGGAAAACTCAAAATTGGCATAAAAAATATAATTTACTCGAACCAGAATTGCTTATACACATGGAAAGCCTACGCAATTGCTGCAAACCAGTGGGTCAATGCCAGCGCATGCATAAACATAAATAAATATTGTTTCCTCCTAATTTAATTTATGTATTTTTTTGATTTTTCTAAAGCCTTTCGGTTTACACTAAATCGGAAAGGTATTAATATGTGCTTGATCTGGGGACCTAGGATAAAAAATTTTCAATTTGAAATAATGGTCTTTTTATTGCCTAGGCCTAACGTGTTTATCATGTTAAGTGTATGGATGCTTGTTTGAGTTTCGGGATTTGATAGCAAATTTGAATGGTTCAGTAATACATCCTGATATTTATCCAATACAGAGAATATTAATATGTTGTAGGTCTAGTCATACAGTTACTAGTATAATCTGCCTGAACCAAGTAGAACATCGCGTTATATATGTAATACGCGACTTTAATAGTTGATTTTTATAGCTTTTTATGTGATAAATCCAAATCTGGTCTTAGTTCTTTTAAATCTCCCATAGTTTTTGTGTAATCGTTTTGTTACATAGTTTAAAATCTCTATATGGTATATAGTAAAATTAAAGAAATTCTATGTTAAATCACAATAATGGTTTTTCTTTTCAGTAGTTTACTGAAATAATGATACAGTGTAGTAATGTATGTTTCATTAGTCAAGTGGAATTGGTTTATACTTCATTCCTCTTTTTTCTTTGAAGCTTCTTGTGTAGCTTTTTCTGCGATGAGTCGCATGTTGAGCTTCTCGGTGACGTGACCAACAGTAGTCCCCCTAACATGTTGATGTCCAGCGGCCCTGGTAGCGTTTTTCCATCAATTTAACATCTTGGTGAAATGCTAACCCTGCTCCTCAATAACATCTCCCAAATTTTCCGGGAAGTAATCAAGATGACTGTTCAAAAATTGAACTTTCAGGCTCACCAAACATCCTAATTTTTAAACTTCATTAACATGGTAGCTACAATAGTACCATATGCTGGGTATTTTGCATTTCCTAAGAGTTTTGTAACAACTTGCTTGAATTATACCCATGCTTCTTTCTCATTCATCGTCATTGCGGTTTCAAAGGTAACATCGAACATCATTTTTCGAATGTCGGGTCCTAAAAAGATGCCTTCTTTAAGTTTAGCTTCTGAAAGGTTTGTAAACTTTTGGCAAAGATACTTCAAACAAGTCCATCTTTAGGTAATGCTTTTACAAACTATTTCATGAGGCCTAACTTTACACGTAGAGGTGGTAAGAGAATGTTTTTAGGATCTACAAGGTTTTTGCGGAGAATGTTCTTATCGCCAGGTTTTAAATACTTCCTCACAGGCCAGTTCTTTTTGCACCAATGTTGATCCATAGCTCTACTGTCCCATTCACACAGGAAACATGGAAATTTAGTAATACCACCTTGCTGACCATGGTGCTTTCAAATCACCAAATATCATCCAACCATGAGCCGAATATTCAACACTATTTCTAGGTTTCCATAGCTATCGTTCATATGTACAGAATAGCCAACAGGTATAGATACATAAGTCTTATTTTTTGTATTCAACACCGAACTTTGTTCATCAGACCTGGAATGTCTGAGCAGTATACTAAATCACCTTCTTCTTAAAAAATATTGAAAACTGCTTCTCTCTCTTCATATAAAAATATATGCTGGTTCCAACTGCCAACAAGTTCTTTTCTTTTAGTCTTAAACAAAGCAATTCAGCTTTCACTTTTGTTAAATCAAGATCCCTAACCAATTCGTTAAGCTCGATCTGCGTAAACAGTTTAGGCTCTATATTTCCTGCAGTACAATGGAACTCTTCATCATCTTGCTCATCTAGCTCTGACTGTACATCACAACATATTAGAGTTTGAACAGAATTCATATCATCTGGAGGTTCTGCGACTGGCAAATCTACACTGTGCCCTACTTGTCGTATGGCGGACATTAGGTTAGGGTATCTTATTACCTTCTTGTTTTCGAGGTATTTCCAGTAATATCAATACTGCAAAAGTAGCAATCATCAGTGTGATTTCTAGGTTCCCTCCATACCATAGGAACAGCAAACTTGAACTCTTTTTTCTCATTATTTGACCATTTTCTAAGATCTTCAACACAAACATAAGATACCTTATGCGGGGCCCAAGATTTATCCTGATCACCAAGTTCAATTCAAAAATATAAGAAATAAACCTTTTTCACAAAGTCTGTGTAATGTTTCTTTGGAGAATTTTAATAACAAACTCACCACAAATATAACAAAAACTGTCAGCAGAGTTCTTACGACCGTGACTAGACATTTTACTGAGCACAAGTACTGAAAACCAGAAAGTGAGGTTATGTTGGCAGTAAACAAAACATCAGCTGTGAACAGAAAAATATAATCCCCCTTTTTTGGACAGTAAATGTGTTTCAGCAGTGCTGCCAACTCTTCTACAGCCAGTACAAATATTTTACAATTACATTTGAGCTATATAAAAACTGATAAATTCTTCAAAAAATAACAAAATGTAATAAGTTTATGTGCAAATGTGAAAAAATGGTAGGTGATAGAGCTTAATACGTGTAATATTTGGGTTTAGAACCTTAAAAAACATAAGAATAATATGTTTTAAGAAAAGAAGGGCTGTGTTATTTATAAACATCTTAATACCATGGAATATTTATTGATTATTCACAATTCGTATTCGGGGTGCCGAGGGCCGAGTGGTTGGACTTCGGATCTGAGATAGAGGTAACACAGGTTCATATCGTGTCTGTGACAGTAGTGGTTTTTATCAGTACACTCGACCTTGTCTGCGGATGGGCAGAGTAAGGCTTAAAAAGGGATTGCCTTCAACTAAAAACTATACCTTAGTGATATGTCGTAACATGACGTATAAAAGTAAGTAAGTAGTAAGTTATTACTAAAAGTATTCTTAAATATTTAATTACTTATATAATGTACACAATTAGTCATATTAAATTTGGGGTACTTTTACTTACACAAATAGTAACATTCTGGACATAAATGATGTAACATAAAATATATTTTGTAGATATAAACATAGTCGCTTGGAGTTTAAGACAGCAGTTTATTAAGTAAATACACCTTTGCACAGATCTCATTTCTTGAAATAATTGTTTTTCACCGAGTTCAGTTACAGGCGGCTCTCTGAGGAACGGAACCTCATTTCGTATGGTAATATGTCGTTCTGCACAAATGTGACATTTCAGTTTAAGTTCAACCGTAAAAACTAAACAGATACATCTAAAGGCAATTTTACAAAAAAATTTCAGTTTGTGGTTGGATAGTTCAAACAAATATGTTATGAGTATCAAATAACAATTGTATGGTTCTTCTAATTTACTTTTATCATAAATAAGAATGTCACACGTTTTTGTTAGATACTTATTACGTTTAAATTCCATAGGAACCTTTTCATAACCAAGAACTGTTTCAAACTTCTAAGAAAGATTATATTGTAAATATTATGTTTAAATTAGTTGCCCAGCTTAGTATGCAATTTAATTCCCTTTTGGTGGCTGTTTAAACGTTTAAAATTATTAGAACTCTGTTATTCATGTCTCTAGAGAAAAATATACGAGTTCGAGAGTAGACATATAAATAACAACGTACACATTAGTAAAAGAAAGTATACTGTTATTGAAGTAAATGTGCTTGGGAAGTTTGAAGAAACGCCGGAATCAGCAGACGACATGGAACAAAACACGTCAACCAAGTATCAAGATATTATGAGTGCACAAGGGTAAATAAAGTGACTTGACAAAATGAAGATCTTCCAAAACGATATCAAGGCCAAGCAGTACCGATACTTTCGAGTGTATAGCTACGGAACTATTCACATAATCCGATGTGCAAACTATGAATAGCGATATTAGTGTGAAAATCGATGTGCAATTGAGAGGTTATTTCTGACGATAGTAATAACATAATTATAATGGTTGCACACTGCATAACAGGAAAATACGATAGCTGTACATAGTGAAATGTAACCTAGCAAATTTCATGAAATTAATTAGGTAAATGTATCTGTGTCTATACTAAGCAACCGAATTTAGATCACCCAGGATAATAGTTTGATGAAACTAATTTAAGCAAGTATTATTGAAGTCTGTGGGAAGATGCCATCTAAGTGAAACCCTGTTAACTCAAAGAATGACAGATGCGATCTTAAGAACGGATCGATAGTAAGTCCACTAAAAATAAAGTTATAGTTGCTATAGAAGTTCATCAGACAATGCTAATTGAAGATAAGAAAGCATTGTTCCATTTGAGTAAAATGAAGAGTAATAATTAGTTGAAATTGTAAAATCCCGTTTACAAATTTTGTTCCCATGACGTGATGAATTTTAGTAAAGAAACTGAAGACTAAGGGTACAAAATGTATCTTGGACTGAAAAAATATGTATATTTTTGGGACCTATGTATGTAAACCCAAAACGCTTTTTATTCCGTGCCTGTCAACTCCTTTAGGGTAGAGAAGGATGAGAAAATTGTAGTTGTGTTTCCATTTATAAAATCAACTAACATTATTTTTGTGAATGTACACTATTTTGAGGCTAAGTTTCATTTATTGCCTTTTTTTAGGGAAAAAGAGAAACATGGTGTGTTTTTGTGTGAACACTGGGTTGAGCAGGGAAACGAATTCTACAACCATAAAAATGTTCTAAACTTAGTTAGTGATTTATACCGAGTAAATAAAATCCATGTAGTAATATAAATCTATATGAGTGATAAACAAAGAACGTCGGTAATGGACGTAGCAAAGGTTTTTGCTCATCGAACAGGATATTATTTTTGGCATTGCCTATAGCTCCCCTGACGGACATTGCAATAGTTTTTTAATATAATTGTAATATAACAGTTTTTTGGGCTTCTTACGTCGACTGAAGATGGGTATGATCATTTAGGGGATTTGAATATGCATACTAACGATCACGCTTGCACTCATCATGGAGGTCAACATCAAATTGGTGAGCAAACTTCTTTATGGTTACTTGGCATGCTAAATATAGTTTCAGTTAGAGTATTATTAATGAAAAGAAACTGGATAACTTTAACAATTTATTAGGTAGTACTGAATGTAGTAAGGAATTGAAAGTTAAATAAGCTGTTTTTGCATTTAATAACTTCTGTGCAATATTTAATTATCTATTTAATAGAATATTTCCATAAAGACTAAGAGAAAACATGCTTTACACTAATGGCAAAACCAAGTCTAATCAAGTTGTTCAACAAAGGTCTAGGCACACCTGAGTTTGCTAACCCTACAGCCATCATTTTATTGCATGATCATTATAAGAAGGGAATTGACCAAGTTTTAGATATAAAGAACAAATAAAATCGAATGCTTTAAACAGTATCTGAATGGAATGTATAAATCTATCATTTTTGGTCTTATGTTTTTATGCATGTCTCATGCTTATTATCCATCCCACTCTGTTCAGCTAAGAATATTGGCTAATAGTAATGGTAATTATAACATTTATTGAACTTTTTGTAAAGACATCTGTAAATCCCATAAGAATAGATTAATGATATTTAAGTGGTAACAAACTATGTTTTAAACATAAAACGATGAAGATAAGCTGTCTTACTTAGAACTGTGGGTATTCTTCCCAATAGTAGTTGCAAAGTTGTAAGATTATTCATATGAATGCAGTTTTTCGTAGAATTTTTTGACATACTAGTTGTTTTTTAAATGAACAATACGAATTTTTGTCATTTATACATTAAACTGCGTAATCCCTATAACAGAGAATATTTATACGGAGAATATATTATACATATTTATGTCTCATAAAGAGACATAAATCATCATAGAATTCGATATTGCATTTGTAGTAATTAAGTTTTATGCAACATCTCAACTCACAATTTTTATTCGAGATAACCTGCAGATTATTAGACAGACTGATAGCGAAAAACGTTCTCCTTAACTAACGCTAAGCTATTAAGATATTTCACATTGCGTTGTACCGTTAGTTAGTTCCATTTTATATAATGCAACATTTCACAACCTAGTTAGCCAGTACAACTTATTATTATTAAATTTTTTATCCAATGTTCCGGAACTAAATTATCGTCGGACTAACTAGCCTACCTAATTGGCACGCGTATGAATATTTTATTGTAACCCTTCGTAGCAACCCAACTACGTGACCGATTTCAACTCGCACGCTATGTCCGTAAGTAAAATTTATATTTTCGTATTATTAAATTAGCCCTTTGATGCCAAACATATAAAAATGAATGTAACGTAAAGTTGTAAATAGTAAAGTAACTTACCATTGAAGATCTTTTATTTGCTTGATTGAAATGGATACAACTTGTGGCATCGTCCTTCTGACGAGCACATTGACGTGATAAATTTATTTGTCTCATTAAATGGCTAATACCGTCGCGAATTTGTTTTAGGCGAGCTCACGTATTATTTGAGTAGATGGCTACTACTTTTATAACTTCTACTCCTCTTCTAGTAATTACCGACTAGAAATAACCTTTCTTAGACTACAGCTTCAATGTCTCGTGCCAAGACGCCGACGCCCGGGTTGTGAGTCTACATATTGCGAAGGGAAGTAAAATCTTAAAGTTTTATAAAGTAAAATATCGTAGGCATAATTCCATAGAACATTGGATATTTTAGGCCCACCTATCAGATATAAATTTTTAGTTCTTGTACTCTAATTGGCAGCAACGTGGCAAGGCATACATTTAATTTACCAACTAAAAGTGGTGCTTGTAGGTTTCATTAATTAAATGGAACTTATAAGTAAACTTTGCAATTCGAGTATTTATTACTACGACCACCACCCCCATGTGTTATCGTCATTCGGTACAGCGTATATTTGCATAGTATTTTAATTTCCTTTAATTCATTAGTAATTTTTGTTATGGATGATTTTGTGCATATTTTGAAAGACAACTTGGATTTATGAGTATTTAAAACCTATGAAAGCGTATTTATGTGTGAATAAATTATTTATACAGGTAAAAATTAAGTAATAGAAAGTATTATATAGCAGCAATCAAGATTTTATTTAATTTATTAATTTAATTTAATTATTTTAATTAATCTGGTATTAAAAAATGTAAATAGATTCTGAAGTAGATTGTGGAAATACAAATATTAAAATATTTTGTATTATTTAAACTTGAAATATCTTCTCATAACATGTGACAGAAAACGAGCCCTTAACAGATCTGCACATATTATTCAAGATCAGCAGTGTCCCAAACCCTTAAAATCCTTCTCTGAGATGAATTAATGTTATCCATATCCATATAATGAAATAATTGACAATTGTTTTTACAATATGGCCCTTATAGTCATTAAACGGCAGGTCTGATTTGTGTGCACACGATAATGGCAAAGTGTACCAAGGTTGTCACCAATCGAACTCAATCACCTTCTCCAAGCGAAAGTAAAGCCAATTTTAAGAAGCAATAATTATGTTTAGCTGATTATTGAAAACGTGTAAGGTAATACGGCAGTATATGTGATACACTGTATTGTATTACTCGAGCTCTGATCGTGGAAACTAAGATATTCTAATGGTGGGCATATTAATATGAGCTTAAAATATTGTATCTATTTCACAAGTATAATATATATATATTATATATATATATATATATATATATATATAATTTCAATAAACATTGAATCACAAAAAGTACTTGCTCCGCCGGGAGTCGAACCCGGATCTCTCATTTGCCGGGTGAATGTGCTACCATTACACCACAGAGCGCTTACTTTTTTCCGATTCAATTTTGTATTTGGCCGTATCTGTCACATATGCGTTTAAATACTTGCATTACTTAAATTACTTAAATTACTTAATTACTTAAATATGGTCTTCCAATCATATGTTAGTTTGCTTATTTAAACGCATATGTGACAGATGCTCAGATAACTTTTATATATATATATATCGAATGAATAGAGTTCGAATTTTGGTTTTATTAATCACACAGAAGAGAAATTATTCATACGGATGAGGTGTGCTAAGGTCCGGAGAATTACTTAAGTTAGTACTGGGGTCCGACGCTCAGTAACATTGATTGTTAATATTCAAATATTTGCTATCTGACCTCTCACCCCACAGATGGTAACCGTTATAATTAGTAGGATTGGATGGGTTATTTCAGTATAATCAATTCAATCCAAGATTTAAATCAATACTTTCCACTGAAACAATGTTAATACTATTTGAAATGTAATGAAGCGGAGAAATCGTAGATAAATATTGTTTCTTAGTAAGTACTGTAAGGCAGTTCTTTGCCGTTTCTGGTTAAGATATCATAAAATTTATATTTTATGATATATGTTTAATACTTTTTGTTCTACTGAGGTAAAAATGTCTGGAAGCAAGACCGTATTGCAATTGTACATTATAATGTAAAAATACGATAGATTAAACAATTTCAAAATTTCCTGAGTAACTAAATAAAAATAATATGCCATTACAAAAATAAATGATATTTCAAGCTGGCAAACCAACTTATTTGAAGTATTTAAAAGATACATTTTCGTATGTAGTTTGAACTTGAAATAGCGTTCCGAACTGTGCAGTGAACTTATTCCATATAGTTGTAAATCAATTTTGGTACCAGGTATGTAAACGTTTTTGAACTTTTTATATTTGTAATAGCAGGCTAATGTATATATATATATATATATATATATATATATATATATATAAAATTTACAATTGTGTGTAGTTTTGTCTGTGAAGGACATGTGTACTGAAGACAAACTTCTTAAAGTGCTATTGAAAATAGCTAGATTTTTGTACACAAAATCTATTTTATAACTGCCTGAATAATATGGTTTAAACTTTATGACATTACAATATGATGTTAGTGCCACGTATTATTTTGTGCGCAATAGTATTAAATATCAAATTGCAATAGTTTAGCGTAAACAATTAAGTTTTATGATTATCACCAATGATGATATACATAAGGAATTAAAAAAAAAAAATAGCACGTGGTTTTAATGCCTTGAAAATAAAGCATTGACATTATATGACTGTATCGAATATACATGTGTGTTTAGAATTTGAATTTAAGTTGCAAAGGAATTCACACCATACAAATATTTACATAAATACTAAATTGATGCAAAATTGGTACATGATACTGGTTAAAGTCAATCTAAACTTAGGAATATCATCACAAGACTTTAATCTTAGGTTAAAATTATTCTAAGAAAGGGCGAGTTGCAACCGTCAGGCAGGTAATCTACTCGCCATCTAATACACTGCAGGTGAATTGGCAGAGGTGTTCATTTTGCATTAAATTTAGCAGCTTAGCTGAAGTCCCTTATTTTACATCCAACATTAAATTCAATTCAAACTCCATTCTTTCACTTCAATGTTAATGAAAATAATTCTATACGAGGATTACATTACGTCACGTAGTGTTTTTAGATATTTTGTACAACAACGTATAGGTTATATCCTAATAATATTCTACATCCGAAAGTGCCTTTTTGTTTTGCTTTCGTGGGTAAAATATTCAACCGTCTGTACACAAATTTTAATGGGCATTCTTAGGGTTGCCGATCTTCTTTGGACTAGGACTTAATGGTCGCTAAAGTAGCGAAAAATCCATCTTTGGTCTCGTAATACTAACATGAAACATACCTAGCCTACGTACTAAAGTTGCAGAGTATTAATTTAACGAACCTGTAAAATGTAATGAAATGTTCTGTGCAAACACTATTTTATTACTTATTATTACCATATGTTTAGTTAATTTAACCACTATTTTAAATTTGTTTACATTTATAGTGTGAAAGCATAGAGTCAGCTTGATAGTAACAACAATTCTTATTTTAAAGTTTTCTGCAACCGCTGTTGAGCACATGATATGAAAATATCCATATATTAAATTAAAAGTTTTATTCAAAATAAAATTTTAAGTGTACATTGTGGGGACCAGTAAGTATGCAGTGTTTGATTAGAACTATAATGCAGAGATAAAAGACAAAATAGTCAAATTTTACTACACGTTTAAAGAATATTATAACACCCTTCTTAGTTGTATTTTGACAGGAATAGTCCAAAATCAACTATGAAACAAAAGTTCAAAGCCCATAGAAATTTAAAATGGCTATAAGTATACACTTTTTGACAGATTTTCTTAATCGAGGCAATAAGGCAAGCAAAACATTAGCGACGGAAACATAAGTCACTTGAAACAGAAGTCGATTGAGTTTCGGTAAATTAATGTTGTCAAACTATATCTTTCAGACTGTTATATGCCACTTCGCACTATATAAGGTCGTAGTAACAAATCTTTTTTCATAACTTCTTATACATTCTTTATTATAATTATTATTGCTGTTCAATAGCCTAACATTATTGACTGGTTAGTCTCCAGCTGTTATTGCCAGATTCCCTCATACTAGAAACCACCTCCAAATCAAATGACTGTATATTTAAATAGGAATTAGTGTAGCTCTGATTATGGAGAGTTTAGGCAGTCCTAATTGATCTTCCATGAAATAAAAAAAGTGAAAGAAGTTTGTTTGAATATTCTCTAAACTTTTCAGTTTTTGAACGTTTAACGTACGTGTTCTTTCATTGGTGACCATAAATATGTATTTAAAATTGCTTTGGTAGATGTATTCAATTCTAAATTATCATTAAATTACATTATTTTACAGTAGTGCTTGAAGGTCTGAAGTAGAAATTAAAACACCTTTTAAAGTACATAGTTCCGTATCCTTTTAAATTGCAGTAGTTACTGTTAAAAACCTAGATTTAAATGTGGAGCTAACGTACATTAGTGTATATGCTATTGTTACTCTCTAATTAGTCCAGGATACCTCCATAAGAGCCCATGTTAGCTCTCAAGTGGCAGCCGTTCTACTAAGGGCGGAATTACTTAAATGTTAACTTATTGGAGATAACACCATTTTAAATTCTAACATAGCAAACGTTGTCAGTGATTGTGTTACAAATGATACAATATTAGTCAATGAGTGTGTCAATATATATAATTACACAGAGGAGTAAAGTTTAATAGAGAGACAAGTTTTTGTCAGTGTTTGTGTTACAAATGATACAATATTAGTCAATGAGTGTGTCAATATATAATTACACAGAGGAGTAAAGTTTAATAGAGAGACAAGTTATAGTTTAACGCGGCAATTATTTTGAGTTAATGGTGAAAACAATCGACAGAGCCTTCTAGATCAGCGTAAAGTTTTCATCCCAATATTAATTTCCATAGCTGTTTAATCAAATTATGATAGTGTTATACAATTATTACACAATTTATGAGTATTTTAAGTTGTTCTCATTAATTACTGTATCTTTTAGGGGTTTTTAAATTTCCTTCCCGATTCATAGTCATAATAAGGATTCTATGTAAAATTTACTTTATGCTTGCACGTAGTTTTTGCTACACTAAATACACATATATTTCGTAACAGATGTATTATTAACCATATTTAAAAAGCAATAATATAAGTATTTAATATAGATTTATTTACAATAGAAAACCGTCCATTAAAAAAGGAAGATTTCTAGAGTTATAGATAGAAAAATAAGTGTGGATGGTCAACTTATTCTAACATTTGGTCATTCACTTCAGTGATTAGGGAAATGAATCACTGCCACTTGTCCATTTCATGTGATTATATTATGCTTTTAAATCTAATAAGGGATTTAATATTTATAGATCTCATTATATTTATGATACTCTGCATTTTAATGGATATATCGGTGTCTTTTCCATTTATAAAGCCTCAGGTATGTGCCAGGAGCTTATTAGGCCTAAACAGAGTAAGGGAAGGGTTGGCACAATGCGACTACGTTCTTGATAGTATTGATTAAATGTACTGAGAATAATCAGGATTTATAACCACCTTAGATCTAGCTCGAACTGAAACTATACACAGTTAAACACATTCCAGTTCCATGTATACAATGTGAAGTGGCCGAGATAGACGTTTACAAAGCTGCGAATAACCGCTTTATTGAAACATTCTATTAGTTAATCAAACTTATCCAATCGTGTACAAATAGTGTTTTCCAACTAAGTTAAGGTTCAATTATTTAGCAATTATGACCGTCACATTATTGGCTTTAATAACATTTATTTATTTATCAGAACATGAAAAATATAAAAATTATATGATTATTTTATAAATGAACACAGTAAAGTCTCAATACATCTCTCATTTTGATGTAACGCATTAGTTATATTCAATTTGAGATACAATATTACTTGTGAATAAATGATAAATTTCACCGATCTATAAGATTTCTCTTCACACTATTAAAAGTTTTGATTATCCAAAACGTCCTACTCAATAAATTGGCAAATGTAGATTGCTACAGCTACAGACATTCCTTCAAAAACAAGCCTTATTCCAGCCTTTAGCAGATATAGTAGACAGAGGCTCTCCATCATGTTCAGGCCCATTAAAACTCATTACAACGATGAAGCCCTACCTACAACAACGATTATTTTCCACTGTACCCACCTATCGATTGATGCATCTCTTTACTACGTTATCTCGACTGTTGTAGTTTACTTCTCCAGAGCATCAAGTACGTTGCCTTGAATAATGTAAGTAACATGGATTTTTTCTTACTGTCACATATTTCTACAAACATGATTAAACAAGAAGAGAATTTTCCTAAAAATCAGCAGTGTATTAAGAAACTGGCTTGGGACTTTTTTTATTAGAAGTAATATATCAATATTTTGCATAGATGTCTTATGCCTTATGCCTTTAAGAGTGTTCAACGCCGTTGTGAGACCTTTCTTAAAGGAGGTAGCTAATACAAATTTACGTAGTGTATTTTTAGCAAAGACAATAATCATTTAATGTCAACCCAGAGTTGTTACTGACATATAGAACGTTGCTTCGTTTACAATACATATTTGTGTAATTGTACACTGTGGTTTTATAAGTCATTCTATAACAGTTTAGATCCAAAGATCTGTTTTAAAAAGTAAGGAAGCTTTTGAAGAATCATGGAGCATTGGAAAAATATTGTTTTTCTATTTTATTTTATTTATCACTAGCATAAATGAATCATACATTGTCCAATATAACTTAGTAGATAGTAAAATAAGGAAGCTTTTGTTTATCTCTCAGCCTTATTAGTGATTTACATAGCGTACACCTAGTTAGTAACTTGAGCTGTTCTTTCCTTGTTACAACCGAAAGTGATCATCGGTGTTTATTGCATTAGTAACTATGAGTCCAATTTTCATGCCATGAAGAAAAATAATTCTTAATTATAATGATAATTAGTAAAAAGCAATTATAAATTGCAATGGCCAACATGTGCACATTTTAAAACATACAGAAACCCTTCTGGATGGAAGCCATTTGTGCTCTGTAACTTCCATTCATCTTGATTCGGTACATTAGATATGATGAACATCCTTCCGATATGTTGGTTTTGCAGTAGTACATTATTGAAAATCCCAATATTAAGGACATAACCTCGAAAACTTATTGTATAAAATAATACTGTAACCACAACATACGATACTGTATTTCAGTTTAGTCTACTAAATGACAATAATAAATACACACGTAAACATTCTAAAAAAAAACTGAATATATTTATGTTTTGCATAACAAATTACATTTTCTATAAAAATGTTTCAAATTTTCTATTGAAAGCCAGCTATGATATTTTAAATTATGTACTTTTAATTATAAATTGCATTTTGAGCAGTATTTATGTTTCATTTGAACTGAATAAATATGCATTTAAGATTCCAAACAAGACTCACTTAATATAAGCTTTGGTTTACCATATTTTGATTGAATATGGCCTCACGGGAGACA
Organism: Homalodisca vitripennis; assembly: GCF_021130785.1. Classification (NCBI taxonomy): domain Eukaryota; kingdom Metazoa; phylum Arthropoda; class Insecta; order Hemiptera; family Cicadellidae; genus Homalodisca; species Homalodisca vitripennis. Next base: position 49,498,210 of record NC_060210.1, read on the forward strand.
GCGGGGCCAAACTATCTCGATTTTTATTGTGTTAGGAAAGTTTTGATGCAATACAAATCTGAAAACTGAGATTAAGGAACAAATTTGCTTTCTAAAAACAGTCACGGTCATTCGAAAGAAGAAAGTTATGAGTATCCAGTTGTATATTAATGTTCAAGATAAATGTAATGCATTAAATATCAAATAAAGAAGACTGTAAAAATTCATGAGGGTTCATATTCCACTGTAATAAATGGAATTATTACTCTTATTGATACCATATCCAATATACGGTAAGGGATTTTAATAAAGAGTTAGGCAATTAATTCTTTTGTTAAGACACTACATGTAGTAACATTAAAAGGAACCACAAAGTTTATGGTCTAGATTCCTAGTAGGTCTCTGATTATCTAAGCAATGTTGTTTCAAAAGCTAGGAAGAACTTAGGATCATGATATGGATTACCTGTTATTTTGCAATCTTGTATATTACTTTACAGATCTAAAGCCGAAGCCTTCTTGAGTGTGATGAAATAAGGAGACAGTTTACGATTTATATATTGAGACTGTAAAAAAGGAGGTTGCCTTATGGGTGGTTAGATTCCTGAACTGGATTAGTATATCTGCACAAGAAGAACTGTTTCAGCTCGTATGTTGTGGTATTCTAAATTGTGAGTTAAATAAATAGTTATGTGCAACCATCAGCTATAATGACAGAATAAAGGTAAAAGATATCAAGCCATACATTTTGCATGAGTGATTTGTTTGTTAGTTTCTAGTTAAGTAATAACCTCCTACGCCAGGAGTAGCATGTTTTTAAAAGTTCAATTGGCGTTCCTAAAAAATATGATTTTTAATCTTTTGGTTTTATTATCTTGGGACATAAAATGGCTGAAGGCTTGTGTACAGTTTTTAGTTTCGGTTCAAACAAGCAACACGATTTTATAATTATATTCAGATTACACCAATAATACTTTAAATCGAACGAGAATGTGGTTTATTAGAGAATGTGATTGCTGTGGGAACAGTTTTACCTAAACTCACACTAATTTTAATTATATTTATTAAAGAGTTAATAATAAGTATACATAATTATAACTTCCTATTATTATTCAAAACATTGGTTAGTTAACGTTTCTTTTAGTTGTTGTTAGCTAAGAATACCAAACCCTCATTAATTACATAGATGGTTTAAAAAATAAATATTTTATTGCATGATAATCAATAAAATGCAAATTAAACAACATGCCTTTGTTATGCTGAACCTGTCGATAGATAAACTATCGCTTAAAACTGCAGGTAGTGTGACTCTATATTCTATTTCCATTATTTATGTTCATTCGTTTAGTTTAAACACCCATTTGGTTTGATAACTTACAATATTATACTGTCAAAGAGCTTCGTCAAAGTCATTCTTAGAATAAAACCATACTTTAACGTTTATTGTTTACTGTTACTGTTCTGAACAGAATGTTCACACCTACTTAGATTTACTTCTTGCACACCGCAAATTAAGAGAGCGAACCTTACGTCGTAAATTGTCCTGTGGGATTCTTTCCCAGACTTATTGTCTAAGTTCATTTATTTAACGTTGCCCACAACAAATGGGTGGATATTATCATTTGTTCCCATTGTTCCTTTAAAGTACCCACAGTTGTTCTGTTTACCATTGTTGTATTGTAACATAGTGAGGTTTTCATTGGTGTAAAGTGTGCTTACAACAAACCATAAAAATTTTATACGATTGGAAAGTTTTAGTGCTTTGCATAATTACTTAGTACGTGGCCATAATAATAATAGTAATATCTTTTAATAACTTATTTTTACATACTGATTTATATTTCTTCATAAATGTCACTATTGGCACGAGAAATAAATATAATAAAACAAGAAACATTTACAAACTGCCAGCAAACTCTCATCAGTTTGCGGTTATATCGAAAAATAATATTGAAGCACCCATAATTCAATGTTATTTTCAATAAAGCTTCTAAATCTCTCCTGTTCAAGTTATTGAAGTTTACATTTAAAGAGTACCAATTTACATCCATTAATATTTTTGTATTACGATAATATTAATATTGCTTTCTAATTTTGAAAATAATAACTCAGTTGCAAGTTACCCTTAATGTATTGTGTACTAGATTGCTGCGGTTAATATTATGCCTATTGGACGATCATGAAAACAACAGTTTTCTCGCTTTTGTCCATTGTATACGGTCTAATAATAATAATATAACAATAATAATTTTTTCTGGTAGAAATACAAATACATAGTTTTAAAAAGTATATTGCTCTAAAATTAATAATATAATGAGAAAAAAACCAAATTTATAATGTGTACCCTCTCACACTCATAAACAGTTATACAAATTTTCATATAAAAATGAAAGTTTTTAGTAGAGAAATTAGTACATATACATATAAATTACTGAAAAATAAATCCCAATCATTGTGTGATTAAAAAAAATAGTGATAAGAATGGCGGTGAAAGCTGAAGATGCTAAGTACGAGTAAAACTGTCATACACATATCGTAAACTAGCACAACCATGAGATAAAGTAACTTTCTGTCTTAATTCAAACTCAACAACCATTAAAACCAACCTAATATCTCATAACCTCAAGGTCATAAATACATTCCTGTCCAAAAAGCCATATTCTTAATTTTTTTAAATGAGACAAAATCAGTAATTTAGCATTGATAATGATGAACAATCGTGGTACAACACTACTATAAAAAATATGTGGTGTGCAGTTAAATTGGACTTGGGGTTGTACACCGTTCCTAGTGCTGTAATGGATGAAGTACTTCTAGTAAAGAATATCCTTGCATATATATATATATATATATATATATATATATATATATATATATATATATATATATATATGGCATAATGACGTAATGGAAGACACTTTAAGTTAGCAAACGTTGGCCTCGTATGTTCACACTTCCCCTTCAGTCTTACATCTCCCAGAAATCATATCATCTATAACTGAGCTTACATCCTACAAAACATGGTTATAGATCAACTAATTCTTACTGGTCCGACACAGTTTACGTAGAAAATACTCAAAATATTAAATTCATAAAGTTTAATCGCCTTACTACCAGATATCACTTCCATTGGATTTCATTTTTGGTGTATTTTAATAAAGCTCATCTTATTTTTAATTATAACAAATTATGAATATTAAGTTAAATTATTGAAAATAATTTATATTTATAGTATCAATATTAAAAATAGTATTATACATTTTCCAGTGTAATAAAAAATATTGAATAATAAACACAATATCAGATATTTTTAGAGTAATTTCATGCGTATTATTCTCACTCTTTATTAATCTCGGAGAATTGCCAACTTTCCTGCTGCTAACAAAGTCCAATCTAATTATATTAATTCATGGTGAGGATTACTGAGATGTTCAACTTAAGAAGGTGTTACTTATCTTACGACCTGTAAAATTAAAACATGAAAACTTTACATGTTCTAAAATATAACCCAAAACATGTAAGTATAGTTAAATAGCTTAAAATTTATAGTAAATTAAAAAAAAATTGTTCTGAATTTTTTCCTATTTCATATTATATTATAAAACAAATATTACAATAATTTTTTTTCAAATTGTAAAGTGTTTCGTGGAGATGTTCCAGTCTTTTGTGACTTCTTAATTCTTAAAATCAAAGGACATAGCCCTTCTTCGCTACAGTATAATAAGAGTCCAACACTAGAGTGATCCATAATATCGAATCATCAGTTATAAAAAAAATTGAAATGCTGCAGACATGTTTATTTAATCTGTTAAGTAATTTAAACTGGCCTCAATTTGAATAAAGGAAGTTGTATCTTTTTACACACACACACACACACACACACACACACACACACACACACACACACACACACACACACACACACACACACACACACACATATATATATATATATATAAGTTGTATAATCTAAAATGCATATATTTCTTGACATATACAACTATAGCTTCACTATAACAAAAACTTTAAAATCTGTAATGTAATTCAGTTTGAAATTATTGTTCGAAAGTAAATAAAAGAAAGTTAAACCATGCATGTTATCATAAAAAATTATATATAATGTTTTAAGTTCCATAATGTTCCTACCCCTACCTTACCAACATCTCCAGACTAAGGTGTTATGCGACCCTTGCTGAGAGTCTCGTGGCACTGGGGGTATATTCAGTGTCATCAACGGAGCCTTCTGGGAACCAGGGGACACCCAGTCGTAATTACCCTTATCTTCCTAATCGGGTCACTGGGAAGATGGACTGCAAACACCCGGTTCTCGTGGGAACAGAATGGAGAATGTAAAAGGAAATAAAAACAAAACTGAAACTCAAGAGGTAAGCTAAACTCAACCAGAAGAGCTACCGATTGAGCAATTAAGAGTGTCTGAGATGACCCCAATGGAGGAAGACAGGCTTCTCTTGTCAGAAGGCGAAGTTCGGATTGAAGAGGCTGTCGCTAGAGGTGAGGCGATAATCCCCCGGAAAGAAAGGCAGAAGAGATGGGAAGAGAAAAACCGAGCTCTGATAAAACCACACAACGAAGCCGGTTCCTCAAAAGGGAACTTGGTTGTTGTCGGGGCCCCAGAGCAAGGGAAAACTCATTCCGTACCAGCCCAAAAACAACGAACCCCAAGCTATGCAGGTGTGAAGAGGCTGCGATCGCAGCTGACACCTGAAGAACAAGCAAAGGGGGGGAGAAAAGAAGGAAGGGGCATGATGGAGGTGTCACTAAGATGACACCCGAAATATATGCCGAAAAGATCTCTGTGAAGAAGCTGGCTATTGTCCGGATCGAACACCCAGAAGCAAAATTATCGATGGAAGAAGCCAACAACCTGAAGAAAGTGCTGGGCAAACGCGTCTTTAAGGGCAAAAACGTTAGGATCTCCAGCTGTCATGTTGAAGGTGGAGCGATAGTGGTCGGCTGTGTAAACACAAAAACTAAGGGGTGGCTGGAGAAGCAGATCCAGGAGCTGAGTCCTTTTGAAGGAGTTCAGCTGAAAATGGGCCCAGCTAAAAGCCTGGTAAAGATGTTTAAAGTGTCAACTTTCATCCCTAAGGACATCGAGGTGGACAGCAAGCAAGAGCTGTTCGAAGCCCTCAAAAACCAAAATGACCTTGACACGGACCAATGGACTGCTGTTGGAGGGAAATATAGCACCAACGGCGAATTCCTGGTCCTTCATGTGGACGAAGACTCCCTGAAGAAGCTGAAGACTCTGGCGATGCGCCCATTTTTGGGCAGCGACAGGATCACCTCCAAGCTGCAGGGAGGTAATGACGAATGGAGGATGACAGCGGTGCTCCAGATAAACCTACACCACTGCAGAGCAGCTACGGCAACACTCTGCCAGAAGATCCTGGCTGACGACATAGGCGTGGTTCTGATCCAAGAACCATGGACCGTTGGCAGTCGTGTGATGTGTATGAGCACCGCTAAAGGTAATTTGATATACGATTCTGGCAGTAACTACCCTAGAGCATGTATATATGTCAGTAACAATATCAAATAACTAAAAATGGCACAAATGTGTTCTAGAGACACAGCCGTGACAGAGGTTCACTTGCAGACAGGTGATGGCAACATCAGAATCCTGTTTGCAGCGGTTTACCTCCCATACGATTCTCCAGAACCACCGCCAACTGCGGAGATGAGGCGGATTGTATAGTTCGGAACCCTTACGCGGAGGCACCTAATTGTCGGTTGTGATGCAAATGCCCACCACACCGCTTGGGGGAGCAGCAACATCAACAATCGGGGTGAGAGCCTCTTGAATTTTATAGAAAAATCTAACTTAGTTATTATGAATCAAGTCCGTAAACCAACTTTTGTACAAAGAAGAGGTACAGGGGTAAGAGAAGAGGTCTTAGATATAACTCTGGCTAACAACTATATTGCAAGTAAAGTTTTAAACTGGAGTGTGCTAGATGAAGCATCTGCTTCAGATCATAGGTATATCTCCTTTGACATGAGCTCGTACAAAATAAATGGGGCCTATAGAAACCCAAAGAAAACAGATTGGGTAGCTTTCAATGCAGAGCTTAAAAGCAATCTAGTAAGGGAAAATGAGTATCAGGGGCAAGGGGTCGAGGACATGGCAAACTCTTTGCAAAACGCCATGAAAGAATCGTACCACAAAGCCTGCCGCGTGATAGAAAAAAACTCAAGGAAAAGGCATGTTGGTGGAACCAGGGGCTGGAAACCTTGAGCAAAAACCTTCGCAGAGCATATAATACATGCAAATATGAAGGGAACTGGGATAGGTACTCTGCTGCCCTAACAGAGTACAATAAAGAGATTAGAAGAGCTAAGAGAAACTCGTGGAGAGAATTCTGTCAGAGTATTGTTAAGGTACCTGACTGTGCAAAACTCCAAAAAGTCCTAGCTCGAAGCCCCATAAATGTGGTGGGTACTATACTTAGGGAAGATGGGACTCACACCAAGGATCCTGAGGAGAATCTTCAGTGTTTACTGAATACACACTTCCCACGATCTTTTCAACCCAGTGACACAGTTGTTAGTGAATGGCGGCGAGAACCTAGAGATAGCTCGTCTAAGGAGGACTGGAACTATGCAAAGACTGCTATCAACTACTTACGGATAAAACGGGCCCTGGAGTATTTTAAGCCGTTCTAATCACCAGGTACCGATGGCATTTTTCCTGCTTTACTGCAGGAAAATGGCGACTTGGTGATAACTCTGCTTCTACGACTGTTTAGAACTATTCTAGCGACAGGAGTCATACCCTCATCCTGGAGGACCTCTAGGGTTATATTTATCCCGAAGCCAGGTAAACCCTCCTATGAGGTTTCAAAGGCTTATAGACCAATAAGCCTAACATCCTTCTTCGTCAAGACCATGGAGAAGGTTCTGGATAGGCATTTAAGAGACACAGTCCTCATCAACCGTCCCTTACATCCAAATCAACATGCCTATCAGAAAAATAAATCTTGTGAAACAGCCCTAAACTGTCTGGTTGGCAAGATTGAGCTATTGAACAGAAGGAAATAGCTTTAGCAGTATTCTTGGATATAGAAGGAGCTTTTGATAATACGAGTACTCACTCTATGGTGTCTAAGTTTACATCCAGGGGTACGGAGAAAACTGTTGTTAGATGGATAAATAACATGCTTAAGAGCAGAAGAGTACAGGCATCTCTGTGCGGAGTCACAAGAGAGGTCAAAACGCAGCGAGGATGTCCACAAGGAGGTGTATTATCACCAAGCCTGTGGAACATAATTGTGGATGACTTACTCTGGACTCTGAATGAACAGGGTATGTATGCTCAAGGCTATGCAGATGATGTTGTCATACTCATAAGAGGCAAGAATATAGTTAAGTGTCTGGAAATGATGCAGAGAGCACTGGCCATTGTGGAGCGACGGTGTGACGAAGAAGGACTTGCAGTGAATCCTTCGAAGACCGTCATAATACCATTCACAAGTAGGAGGAAACTGGAAACCACACAGCCAGTCCTATGTGGGGGCCAGATACAGATAAGCAGGGAGTTCAAATATCTAGGAGTCAAACTAGATGAAAAACTCACTTGGAATAGTCATCTGGAATACATAATCAGCCGATCTCAGACTACATTGATGATGGTGAGACATGCGGTAGGATGCACATGGGGCTTAGACCCGACATGTCACATTGGCTGTACACCAGAGTCATCAGACTAATGATGGTGTATGGCTCAGTGGTATGGTGGACAAAAGTCCAACAGGTGACTGCCGCAAAAAACAGGTACAGCAGTTGGCATGCTTGGGGACAATGGGCGCCATGAGAGGAACACCAACCGCTGCTATGGAAGTAGTGCTAAACCTCCCACCCCTAGACATAGTCGTCATAGGAGAGGCTAGGATAGCTGCCTACAGACTGAAGTGCAATGGGAACTGGCATCATCAGAATGCTAGTAAGCACTCCAAGATCGTTGACATTCTCAAACTGGATTTCTAGAAATGATGTCTGACAGAATGGCAAAGGTTACGGACTGGGAAAAGCCATTTCAAGTCAACACCGTTGAAAGGAAGGAATGGTAAAAAGGTGAGCCTGACTACATGAAGAAGGCTCTAACCTGGTACACGGATGGGTCAAAGACTCTGAAGTGTACTGGGGCAGGGGTCTGGGGAGCCATACCTAGGGGTAACTTAAGCTTTAGCCTAGGTAAACTGGCAACTGTCTTTCAGGCTGAAGTTACAGCCCTTGCAGAATGTGCAAGAGTTAATGTGGAAAGGGGCTACAAAGGCAAAACCATCTACATTAACTCGGACAGCAGGGCTGCTCTGCAGGCCTTGGCCAACCATGACTGTAATTCGAAGACAGTCTGGGAATGCCATAAGGTCATAAAATTGCTGGCGAAAACCAATAAAGTTATTCTAACTTGGGTGCCTGGACATAGAGGGATCACAGGTAATGAAGGGGCAGACAGTTGCGCTAACTTGGGAGCCAACTGTCCTCTTACCGGTCCTGAATCAACGTGTGGGGTCTCATATAACTTAGCACGTAGATCAGTTACCAAGTGGATGGTTAACAAACACCTACAATATTGGAGAAATACTGAGGGGAATGTACAAGCAAAGCGGATGCTCAAGGGACCATCAAGGAACATTGCAGCAGATGCCCTTAGAATGAGTAGAACGGAGATCCGAAAGGTGACTGGTTTTATTACAGGTCATTGGATATTTCGAAGTCACCTGAACAGAATAGGTATTCCAGTTCAGGAAACACTGTGCAGGAAATGTGGCGAGGCTGAAGAAACAGCCAAGCACGTCATATTTGAATGTCCGGCATTACAGAGCAAACTCTCAAGATCCCTAGGTGTTCTTATGCATACAGAAGAGGGGTTGGAACAGCAAAAGCATTGTTCAGAAGATCTCATGGTTTTGTAAAGGCCTGGGATTTGATACAGCTTAAACCTGGGAGAGTGTGCACAATAAGCCGGATGGATGAGAGCCAACTACCAGGCCTAGAAAACCTGGCCCTCTGTTACAAAAAAAGTTCCATAATTATAGTTTGCCATTATCTTTCAATGAAAAAATATATAACGTAAGTATGACTAAAAAGTAACTACGGTCAAAAGAATAAGTTCCGGCCGTTTAAATTAAGTGTAGTCCTAATTTATTTACGGCTACAAAGTTAATGTTGCTCTGGTCAAGAAAATATATATGATGAATTTCAAGATCTCCTAGGATTAAAAAGCGTCACTTACTAGTACATGTTATCTACCTCCGAACTGATATATATCAGTTGCCATACATACAGGGTGTTCATTTGAAAACTTCAATCTCGTATTAAAAGACTTATTGCCCAAGTATCAACATTCTTTAAACGTGAATGTATAGTACTAATTAAGGGGAAAATACAATATTTTCGAAATAAGGATGCTCATACTCACGCACCCCCCCCGTACCCAAAGTCAAAATGTTAATGGCAACTAATACATCTCATCTTATTGAGGCTTATAAAAAATGCTGTATTATGGTTAAAAAATTGAAATCGGCCAAGCAGTTTTGTGTCATCAGCCAATAATGTAATTTCTTACACAACAATGATTAGTCTACAAACTACTATACTACTGCTAATAACAACAAAATTACTCACCGAATACTCTCGTAAACCCTTTTTAAACTCCCACAAACCTATTAAAATTGATCGCCATTGTTTTTCAAGCATAAAAATAATCTATTTTCAAATTCTGGCCTAACCTTTCTAAAAGTTTCTCTGGTTAAGCGTCTTCACTCAGCAGTGATCCTGTTTTCCAAGTGCTGGACACCATTGGGATGTATTTTAAAAACTACTGATTTCAAAATGTTGACTTTGGGTACGGGGGGAATGGGGGTGAGAACCCCCTTTTTGAAAATATAGTTTTTTTTACCCCCAAGTTGTACTATACACTCCCGTTTACAGAATTTGGATACTTGGACTATACTATACGTCCATTAATACGAGTTTAAAATTTTAAAATGAACATTATATATATTATACGACTGAAAAATTACTACGGTAAAATATGTTGGTGTTGGTAAAAGTATCAGGCTCTTTAAATTCACCCTCGGAAAATTTATTTACGGATCGGATTCACAGTTGAGTTTATGTTGTTGCACAGACTAAGATCAGGTATCCAACTTAGAATAAAACGACTTCTTTGATAAAAAATCACCTACTTCCGTTGTTCGTGTTACGCTTTCGGTTTAAGGAGAAGATTGTGCAATCCCTTTGATACTCCTTAAAGCTACTAAAAATACCACACACAATGTCTAGGGAGCCAACCACTTTCGAGTACCTTACGTGCAAAAATTCAAAGCTTTGATCATTGATATGGTTTTTATAACAGTGTTTAAATTGTATTGCAAATGCATTGTGTAACGTGTACTCTCTTTGATGAACGTCACCTGAAAGTGTTAAGAGCTGTTAGGTCATTTTGGATTATATGTCGAAAATATTTTCATCTGTTACTCTTAATCTAAACCTCTTTAAAGTTCATATCGAGTTTTTATGCTTTTGGAATTGGAATTGGAATAGTCATGATTTTTAGTCTCCTCGGGACTTTCCACGGAAGGACGCTAACTAGTGTGAAATAACTCATTCTACTAGATGTACAGTATCAAGTAGCACAGATATAGAAACAATGTTGATGTTCTCAGGTTTCCAATAAATTGTGTATTGTGAAGTGAAAAAATAAAAACAATTTACATGCCAAATCTTCTTCAATTTTTATCCATCTGGAGATTTTGTAAAAGAAATACACCATACGTACTATTTTAATTTGTGAAGAATATTTAACTTTTATAGGAAATCATGAACAGAAAAATAAATCAATATTTATGAAACCTAAGATATATTTCAGGTATCATGTCTTTCAATCGTCTTTTTTCTGCACTCCACTTTCACTTTACTGTTATGTTAGCCGTGAAGAACCGTTAAGTACCAGTCTGTTGTACAGAACTTGCCAAACCTTGTCTATTTGAAATATTTTTTTTAGTGAAAAGAAATACTTGATTACTATGTAAACATTGTTGGTTTATCACTCTTTGTGCAAGCCACAAAAATATTCTGCATCTGTAACAGCTATATGTTAAAAATATCTAATACAAATAGACCTAACTTAAGTATAATGGTTTAAACCAATATTAATTGGTGATAAACATTTAAAAACGGAAAAATAATTCATATAAAACAAGAATGTGCATTAAGGTGGAGAAAACTCAGTAATTTAGTTTTAGTACTACACGCGTCATTGACAGGTAGAAACCTGACTGAATATCACTTTTTAGATTACAGATTTTACATGTAAATTAGAACTCTTTGTCTGTTTACAATGCACTTACGAGTACATTACAAGTTTGATTTATCCTCTACAGCTTTCTAGACTAGATTTTTAGATTATTTTATTAAATTTCCACACACGTTGTTAATATTTAATAACAAATTCTTTATACCAATCTTAATAAGAAATAAAAGCAACTTTTAAAGTACTTTCATGAAGTTTAATGTATTTTGCCCCAATATAATAAAATGAAACTTTAAGATTACGTATGAATTCTTATTTTATACATTTTTATACATTAAGTTAATGTATAACAACGGAATATTAATATAATCTGCAATGTGCTCTGTAATAAAATATTGAAAGGTAATAAGTAATCTTTTTAAATGTATAATTTCTTAAACATTTTATAAATCAAATAAACATGTGGTACGTGGCGCCAGACTTTAATGTTCATTTAAAACTAACCATATTGGGCTGATAAACGATGAAGTTCGTAATCGGTTCGTCGCACAATCGGGATAATAATTTGCATCGTAAATAAAAGAATTGATTCCATCACTGTTGTAACTTGTTTTGTCAATCGCTGCTCCCGGCAAGGGGAGAACTTTCATTTACTCCGGGATTGGATTATTTATACATTCTGTTTTATTAAAGCTACACTGGCTACTACAACTCGACGAGTCTCCAGAACTGTTCTAGATTATATACTCGCAAAATAAATGGTCCACAGTAAGATCTACAGAATCGTAATTAATTGATCTATCGAATTAAGGACAAGGACATATGAGTTAAATGGTACGTAACATTATATATATATATATATATATATATATATATATATATACAAACTTAAATCATACGATGTAGGATTGAAAATCCTAGGTAGTAGCAGCATATTTTTATATAGTTTTAAAATGTGTGCAGATCGCATAGTATAGATGTTACCGAATTATCCAAGCGTTGTAATGGGTTTGAACAGTCTTAGAGCAAACATACTTTCTAAACTATAAATATGGGGATAAAATACAACATTAATAATGTTATACTTTAATGGTACCATGATATTATATAACATTTTTTAAAGTTATGCAAGAATATTTAATACATTAATAATACGAATAGTGTATTTTAAGTGAGGAATGGTGCTCAGATCGGCTAATATATCTTTAATGTAGCAAAATAAATTTATCAAAATAACTATCTAAAATTAACCCACAATTCACTATCCTTATAAACTTTACATAAATCTACAATTTTTTTGAGTTATTACATGTAATAATTATGTGTGGCTGCCATTTAAAAACCTAATATGACATTTTTCTGTAACTTCTTTCTAACAGTTTTAAGGTTTGAACTTCATGTGTACGGTACCTATTTAATTACAACATATAATTTTTCCTTAAAATATGTAAGCAGACTAACAGACAGCAAGGTAGGAGTATACTTTACAAAACATTTGTTTGTTTGTTTGACCTGTGAAATCAAATAATGAAGTTTCATAGGCAGATTATGGACAAGCTGTATAAAATATGTAAAATTTGGCACAATTTTTTAATCATTATTGTTTATGATATTATGGATGTATGATATCAGGATATTAGGGATATAAATTAGTCTGGTTAATATAAAGAAGTTCTTCTTTGATTATGATTAGATTAATTTAGATTTAAGCAAAATATTATTGCATTATTTTAAGATATATTATGTGGAAGGCTCTAACGAAAGTAGGGAAACATTGTACATTCTGGGACCGCCTAGGTCACATGACGTCATCACTTTAGGAATGCGGAATCAGCAAACACGCCACCCCCCTCGTCTACACAGGTCAATGACATCCAGGACCGGTAAATGCCCTTCAAGGACGGCCAATTACCTTCAAGGTCAAGGGTAAAGTTTACTACTCAAAGTCACGGTCCAAAGTCAAGGTCAATGTCACAGCCTACAGCCACCGTTTTTGGCCTCCGTCGATGTCCGAGCCCGCTGTCGAGATAATTGTCCAAGGTCAACCGAAACGCAAGGTCGGAAATGTTCGGGCTTTGGCGGAGCAGCGGGTATCAGGAGAACGGGATTCCGCGATGCAAGCGTGGTTTTCACTGGTCCATGACGTTATAGACGCATCTATGACAGCGCGCTTTTCTTCAAGGACACGAACCACTGCTGTAATGTCAAGAAATACGATGTTTTTAGAAAACGAAATTTACCGTTAATATACGAATTTATCTAACGTGAGGTACTTTTTCTATCACTGAACAAATGTTTCGCTATCTTATGGAATTTTAATTAACCAAGGGACTATCCCCAATTGAAGTGACAATTTCCTCTTGTACGAACGGGTAGTTATGTGATATTAATTCCTTGTTTACATAATCGAGATAATGAGCGTGTAGTTAATTCAATTGAATTGTTTATGCACACGTGTAAGGAAAGCTGTTTGCGCTAACTGGTTGCGAAACATTGTCCAGAGCGTGTCGTTTATTAACGGAGCTTTAATTACGCTTCTAGTAATTGATTGGTTAAGCGTGTTCTTCATCAAAGACAATGTTGCAACACATAGTGGATCTACCAGCTGAAATTCATTTAATGATTGTATATGTTTGCCATTTGAAAGCGTTAAATTGACAGAATGTTCTTACTTTCGGCAAATATATTGTAACAGAATTAATTTTAAAAAAATTTTGAATTTTAATTGAAAAGCTCGATATATTTTATACTACAAGTACAATAACAATTTAGATCACATTGCATTTTTATGTCTGGTATTTATATTTTTGAAATTGTTTTATTAACATTGCAAATTTTATTTCAAATGATAGTGACATAAAATTGAACAAGAATTAATTGGTACCACGTGTTTAATCTCAATTTACAGCCTTTGTTTTAAGATTTGTAGACAACCATTTTTAATTTAATCGGAAATTTGAAATGTTATTAAACTCTTCATAATTTCCACCACTACTAACATGAATGCCGTCACACTCAGGACCTATCAGTCCAAGAGTAACGTTACTATCTGAGTTATAATCAAGTATAACGTTCTTGACAGAAATGAAAAAAAACAAAGATTTTAATCGGCCTTTATTGAAATACTTTATCCATTAGCTCATATAGTTCTTTTGCTATCGAACTTATTTCGTTTTAATGTGCTGTATTTCCATGTTTTTGAGAAGCTAATATATTTCCTAATCAATAAGCTTGTTGGGATTTTCAAAATCTTTTAATTTAATTCAAAAAATTTAATTTCCTCTTTGTACCTAGAGGATGTTCTACAACTTGCCGTTTTACTGGAATTGAATCAGAATATATCTTTAAGTAATATTTACTTACGTTAATTTATTTTTTTATTATTTTCATCAAGGATCTCTATCCATCAAACAACTTATGTTAATGCATAAGTCTTTCATACCTCATCAAAACATTGGCAATACATGCTTCGTATGCTTACAAAACATTTCGGTTTAAAAATCTAGGAGAAAGAACTTTCAGTATGACCCAAATATTAAAGGCCAGTTTTCTCCAAGACCAATACAAGACTAACTGGAAGAGAGTACAAAAGGCCGTAAGTGAAAAGTTAATTTCAGAAGTTTTCTCTTTCTGACATACGGCAGCTAATTGATATCAAGCATATTATTGTCAAGGGAACACATAGCGTAGTCAGGTTTAGATATGTTAGTTTGTAACTAGAGGATTTTCCCAGGGTTCTATGTTGGATTTTGTCCTAGTCGCACTATTTTCAGCAGATCCTCATGGATATATGGAAACCAACAACTAGACTTTCACGTTTGCAGATAATTCGGTAATCTTTACCAGCAACAAAGAACTGGAATAAAGCGCTAACAATGACTTGGATTTCAAAGAGAGCTAAAAGCAGTTATTCTCTGGCTAATTCAAGAATGACATCACTTGTCCTCAAGAATAGAAGTATTGAGTTAACCAAACACCTTGGAATAATCTTGGATCAAGAACTTCGTTGGGATGCCCACATCGAGTACGTCTGTCTAAGATTAGACTCTATCATCTCTACCGTGAGAAGAATCAATAGTGTTACATGAGTCGATGCGACACGGCAGTATACCATGCACTCGTTAAATCCCTCCTCAGGTACAGGATAATAATCATCTGGAGAAACTGTTCAAGGGAAAACTCTCATTGTTCTTCATAAACGAGCCGTAAGAGTTCTTGGGGGCTTTCAACAGCAAGATAATTGCAAAAACGTCTTCAAACCTCTCTAAATCCTGCCACTAGTTTCCAGTTACATATATGAGGTAATTGCCCTTTTATCTAATCTAAACACACCAAGAAAGTCAAATATATATCAACGCAACACCAGAAACCGTACTAATTTTTATATACCTGTACACAGAATCCCCATATTTTATTAGAGAGCATAATATGCCGAAGCCAGGCTTTTTAATCTTCTTCCAGTGGAAATAAATGCGGTAACACAAAGACACACAATGATGTCTTCAGAAGCGGCTGCTTGAAGACCCCGTTCACAGCATCAAGGAGGTTGTAACTTACTGTGAAATAAGATCTACTTTCTCAAGAAATCAATCTTAAAAGTTTGTTAAAAATTCCACCATTTCTTACTTCAATGTTTATGTAATAAAGCTTTCGTATCTATCTCCCACATCAGAGGTTATGCGAAATGGTGACTGGGTATTATTTACAGTAGGTTTTATACTTGTACGATAACTAGTTGAATTAATTATACTTTACCTAATTTAAGTTTAATTTGCTGTTCTATTTATATACATAGTTAGTTTCCTACATCCGTTTATGTATTTCACTTAGGCCATTAGGTATGGTAGAATGATAATTCCTAACTTCCGGCCTTATATTCAATATACCTGAGCAGGTGTTAAAAAATGTAGCTGTATTATGTGTAGAAAACCTTGCATTGGGACCGTGTCAGTTAACATCGTAGTGCACTAAATTTTTCGAAATTTTGTAGTCTAGGTGTTTCTAATGGCGAAACAATGCAAAGAATTGGTTTTGAGAGTTTTATTTCTTTTCGACCGACTATTACAGATTGCAGATGCTGCACGTAAGAGAAAAGTGAACTGGAGCTAAACGTAACATTCGAATTGAATGAATCTTCCCACAATAGTTGCGTAATGCATTATATATACGGACAAACATTTTTTTCGTCCTCTATAGAGATATGTTTCACTACCTTTCAGCAACATGGAGTTTAACATGAATACAGCTCCAGGTCGAACACATGCATATTGCATAAACAATAGTAATATTCAACGATATTTTATAACTTCGTCTGCCTATCTCAGTAAAATACTAGGACTCAAAAATGAAGAGAACTTTAGACCCCAGTGACTTCAGTGACTTACTTGCTCTCACGAAAAATGTAAATTTTATATTGAACCTTGTGTAACGCAGGTCACTTTTGGAATGATGATTTAGAGTATATAATTCACTTGGTTTTCAACAATTAAGGGAAATTTTACTTTTAAAATGGAACAAGATTGTTTCTTTCCTGTCTTGATGTTATGAATATTTTCAACACAAAATAATACATATACATTCATACGAATAAAAAAAAACTGTAGAACTGGGCTGTAATAAAACTCACCAAACTATTCTTTTTTTTACTGCAATTTGAGGAAACAAACAAGTGCAGTGAGGCCGTGACCATAGCAAATAGGTTAAAATATCAATATACGATGCCTTATATGCACATTTCATGACAGGAAAATCAGCGAGATAACATCGCATGCATTATTCACTGGTGAGTGATACGGTACTAATTTGCTATATAAGTGTAAATGTAATTTCTAGGTAGAATCAAGGAAACAGGAGATATACTGAACATGGATTAGGAAGCAAGAAAGTATACTGTATTGTATTATGCTTAAAGATACTTATACTTTCTAAAACGAATAACAAGGCTAGAAACTACGGCAACGAGGCTCGAGACTTGCGAGGTAAGCATACGTTTTGTTACAAGGGGTTGAACTCATCGAAGCAATAACGGTAAATTAAGGCAATGGGAAAAGCTCATATATTTCTGTGTTTTTGTGTATGCACACGTACGTTTGTCCACACATGTCGAAGGCGGTTTGAAGTGATCACAATTTCCGGTGAAGTTGTTTATCAGTAGTTGCAGGTCTATTGAATAGTAAACCACATTCGGAAGTTAGGATTTTTCACTTCTCCCTCTATACTCGAAGTGGATTACAAACTCAAAAATAGACGTCTTATGACTTTAGTAGGCTTCTCAGTACAATTTATCAATATATGTATATTTCTTGAGTTTGAGGTTTGTTTAAATTCAATTCAGTGGTTTTTATACTATCTAATTACAAAAACTTTCTTTAAGAATTAATTTTTTTTTGCATTCAATTTCAAAAGGATTTCTGGAAAGCTGCGTGCGAGGGCTCAGGTAGGTGCTAATCCCATCTATGTGTGAGAACCAATTTATAGTGGGTAGGTAACAATAGATTGTTAAAGTTTTTAAATTTTCAAAAACTTCCCGTACAGACAAAGAGGTTCCATCTGTATTTTAGACGATATAATACACCGAAAATTATAGGAAAAATTAAATTTTATAAATAGGTATACAGGAAGAGTTGCTACCTGTATATTTAGTTGAAATATTATTAAGTTCTTTTTACATTTGTGTTAAATTTAACTGATAGTATTGGTCAAATTAACAAATAAATGATCACGATATATTTTATTAGTTTAAATTTACTAAATGGCATGCATAATGTATGATACACAAAAGTGGTCAAGATTAACCGTTATCAGGAGAAACGATCCGTAAGTTATGACTCCCTATAACGCCAAAAGGTCCTTTCCGGCAAACAGCCAAGTGATCCTCACTCCAGCTTTTCAGGCTCTTCTAAACCTTACAACTAACCTCTCGTTGGTATACAAAATAGCTGCCTTAAATAACAAAATTTGTTAAAATACACTTATTACTAAATTTAATGTTTCATATCCAGTTATTCACCAGTTACTTAAAAATTTTAAAATTATTGACAGTAAGTATGATTAATTTACATTATCTGTTACAATTTCTGTATGTATTAAATAACGAGGAACGATTACCTCCCGGCAATAAAAGCGCTGTGTGGTGTGTTTAGATTGGTGAAAAAAGTTAAAGTGATTTTAAACGTGATTTGCACCAAGTTGGTGAAGCGAGTACTTTTATAATCAATATGTATTGATATTAAATTAGATTATTGGCAGGTATAACAATTTAATGAATATTAAAAGATTCACATATACTTTGCCATTTATCACATAGTAGTTTGATTGTTGGAATATTAGTAGAACGATGAAGACGTAGAGAATAATGCTGCACGGGCATTATAGCTTCCAACACTCATGTACACGAAATTGTATGTTAATTATTAATTCACCATATTAAATAGCTTTGAAATAGCTAAACAAAAAGGGATTTTTTATTTAGTTGCCGTGTTTTATCTTATGTTTAAATATTAAAAACTCGTTGTTATAATTAAATCATTCTCACCCTGCACATACGAGATCTATTAATAATGTTAATTACGGAGGTAGTGATTAATTCTATACAAAAAGTTTTAGTGCTATTATACGCTCAGATATTTATTTATTAGTATATATATATATATATATATATATATATATATATATATATATATATATATATATATATATATATATATATATATATATATATATATATATAGACACTTGTTCACACGTTTTTAAGGATGTAATGCTAGGATAAAAAATCACAAATATCAACATGTTTTTAAACCTAAATTATCAGTATAGTGGTTATAATATGCAGAGTAGCCTACTATTAAATATAGACCTAACACAATCTTTTCGCAGCCAATTACGTTGTTAGTCCCTTCACAGTTTTGCTGGCCTAGGGTTATACCGAATGTAATGGAATCTTAAAATGTTATTTTTAAAGTAGAATATAACTGCGTCAAAAAGGTTAAATATAATACGAAGATATTTTAAATGCGTGTTTTAGAAGTGTCTGAATAATTAAGAGAAAGAATAGGTATGAAGTCGTTCAATGGGGTTGAAGACGTCCTTTGAAACATTCTATAACAATGTAATTCAGTAAAGAAGGTACAATCACATAACCATACTATTTAAATAAATGTTTATTCAATAAAAAGTATTTAAAGCAGACATTTTAGCTATGTAATAAGTCTGACGTCAGCATCTTGCCTGGGCATTGCAGCTTTAGGCACAAAAAGGAAGTTTGAATCAAAGCAATTCTCAAAGAAGAATCATTCTAGCACTCAAAAACTCGCCTAAAAGAAAATTGCGAAATAATTACTCATTTATCGAGACAACTTATAATCATGACAACGTGTTCTCCTTAGGACATCAGCCCAACGTGCATCAGTATTAATCTGGCAAGTAACATATCTTATAGGTGAGTTACTTTTCTATTTACAAAGACAAGGCGCGCAAGGTAGTGAGCGGCGTGAGTTATCGAATCGCTGTTAAGTTTATCATAGAACAATTACTACGGAGGTTATTTTTTCCGCCCGGACATAAGTTCCAAGAAAATTGGAGAAAAATACCATTAACCAGTTACGAGTAGCAGAGTTGCAACTAAATAACGTTACACGTTTATTAGCTGATGATAATATATACTGTCCGAGAATATTGTTTAAATACAATGAGAAATGAACTTAAGTTTCTCGTTCAGAATATTAAAGTTTGAATCTTTGATATATAGGATATATATATATATCAAATTCATGATCTTCAAAAGTATTGGCTTACGGCCTTTATTGCAATTTATGCTCTTTGTTAAAATTTATACTGATTAAAACATTGTCACTTCCAAATATCTCCATCAGGTATAAATAAAAATCTCCTTAAGTAAAAAATCACCTAAAAATATTATTAAGTGCTAAAGCAACATCAGCTCTTATAAATGCTGGGATCTAAATACTAAATTACTATTTTCTGATATTATATTTAGTTACCCATATTATAATACGAATATCACATATCTGATATAAGATAAAAAGTCAGTGTGTGGTTTACCTTAACACAACTAATTAACATTATGACAGGAATGGGATGCATGCATGTACAATGTATTTTAGACAAATATCATAAATCGTACAAAATAGGCGATGATTTTGTCGAAATCATATATTTGTATTGAAGTCTCAATTTAATAAGATTACTTTATCAGTTTATAAACCAATATATAAAAATGATAATGAAATTGTTAAACTGTCAATCGAAGGCTTGTAATGTGAAAAAAGGTACGTAAATTGATCTGTATAACGAGTATTTGATTTCAGCAGTCACGGCAATTGTTATATAAGCATTTGCATTGTTAATTTTAAAAATAAACACAAACATTATAAAGTTTTGATTTGTTAAATATAAAATTATAATTCTGAGCTCGTTTAAGGTTTATTAGGCCTTAGCCTATAGTACCTAAGCAGCTACGTACAGTTCTAGGGGCGAATTCTATGTATTTTTGATTTCGTATTCAATATTTAAATGTTATTACATATATGATTTATGCCGTCATTGATGACGGCTTTGATTGGAGTAACTTAAAACTCGAATTTGACCACTCTACAACATCTTTAAAGTAAACATTTAAATTCTAAGCTGGGGGTTTGTTTGGGATATGGTGAAGTCTGTAGACTTTAAGCTAATGAAAGAACATAAACCATTCGTGATCGCTTTAACATAAATGCGTTACAGTATATGTTTAATGTATCATACACGTGCCAAAGACTTGTCCCACACTGGTGTGATAAGTTTCTGACGAATTTGCTCCTATTATTGTAATCTTGAAATCTATTAATATTATGTAGTTATGACCCAGTACATATGAAAGAGATGATAACATGTATTCTGTTAATAAAGTTGTTCATCTAATCGTTCTAACCAAAGTAGGCTTAAATAATGTGGAGTGGTATTCGATAAGAGCTTAAAGCAATTATTAGTGACTTCACCAAGTGTATAGCTAATAGTAAATAAACATATTCTACCAGACAGTATAGATAATCGTTAACAAAAGTATGATTAACTACACTCTTCAATCAGGGTAAGAATGTAATTAATATTTGTTTACAAGACAAAGCACTTGTAGAGCCAGATGTATACCGTTATTGGGATGAACAATATTAATGCAACTCAGAACAGATAGATTACACAAAATGTTGTTATTGTGGAAAGGGCTGGTGTATTTTTATGTAGTATAAGATAAAATAATATACTAGACGAGAGAGAGAGAGAGAGAGTGGGGGGGAGAGAGAGAGAGAGAGAGAGAGAGAGAGAGAGAGAGAGAGAGAGAGAGAGAGAGAGAGGGAGGGAGGGAGAGAGAGAGACAGAGAGAGAGAGAGAGAGAGAGAGAGAGAGAGAGAGAGAGAGAGAGAGAGAGAGAGAGAGAGAAAAAGCTGTTTAAACTTGTATGCAGACTGTACAAAAACAGGTAAAAACTTTATAATTTCTGATTGTGCTTTGATTTAAATTCATCTGTTTATTCATTTTTTTGTTTCTGGTTGGACTTATGTATGCGTTTCGGAAAGAACCTAAAAACTAAACCTTTGTAAAGTTCATTCCTAGTGTAATATTTTCTTATTTCTATATCTGTTCTAAAAAGAGCTTTTCAATATTTTAATTTGTATGTACTATTTATTATGGCTTCAGTACATAAAATTGCTAATAACAAATAAATTCTAACATTTACAAACTGCTATATCAAGTTATATAGTATTAAAATCCATCGCAGGAAGTAGGAGGATTAGTTGTCAGTAATGTATGGAGCTTTACATATTGATGTACACCTACATGTGTGTGGGCGAACGTGCATATTTATGATGGTATACGTTAATAATGTTATTGTAATGTGATATTTCAAGAAAAATATTAAGTCTACGAATAATATGTTGGATTATTCACAAAACTCAAACACCTCGATAGACCTGGAGAAATGATATGGAAAATGTTTATGCAAGTAATATCTACCTTTTGAGACAGTGTACAAATCAAATAATAAAGAGTTCATATTACGGTATAGTCCAACCAAATCGAAATTCAAATAAATCAAATATATTAGTGAGCCAGAATCCAACTAAATCTAGTCAACGTACTATATTAAATTAAGAATTTTTTGAAATATCCACACCACATCAAAACCCGTCAAACTCACTCATATCATACATACCAACAGTACTCTCACTCATCATATACACTCTTGCTCATTTTCTCACTTCCAGTGCCGGTTGCCAGTATACTAACTGTGGAGTCACCCAGTTGTATGTTATAAACTCGTCAGCACCATAACACGTTTGGGACGCTAAAAAGCATTTAAGCGCGCTTTTAACGGCTTTTGTGTCGAGTCATTTTAATTAGTTGTATCAACGTCTGCCTGTCAGTGTAAGTATTTTGTAAATCGTTGTCCAGTATCTGTCAGTTCGGTAAATATCTATGCCTCTTCTTTCATAAGTATATATATCTCTCGATCCATTGTTATAGTACATTTAGACATACAAAATAAATTTATCTGTATTTCCATGTAAAGGGTCAGAAGTGTCAACAGTTTCAAATTTTAAAAAGTTGTTTGGAATAAATATTATCTGAACTTCAAATGTGTGATTATGCGTATTGCTTTCTTTTGAATTTTGACCACTATGTGAAACTGGCTATTAGCGCCAGTCCCTCATAACACAAGCCCTAGGTGAGATGGGGGTAGATCAAGGCATAATACGCCGTCATCAGAACCTGATTAGGGCAGTATATGGCTAAGGACATAAAAACATACATTACTTATGACAGTCTAGAGCAAATATGACATATGTGGACTTGTTCCAAGTCAAGCTCCTATCCAGCAATATATTAAGGAAATGTTAACCATCGATTTGTCCAACAGGAAAACATCCAATAAGACGACTGGTCTGTCGTTTGGATCTCCCTTTTGCAAGGTGAAAGTCATGACATTTAATTTTGAGGTACTTGCTTTGAGATTTATAAACTGTTAAATCTTTGAAGACAATTATTTGTGTCAACAAAAACTTGTTCTTCCAGAATTATTTTGGAATTGTTACTAAAGTACGAGGATTGGGTCATCAGCATATTGTAAAAGTTTCCCATAACATAGAGATGACCCTTTGTCATTGACATAGATAAGAAAAAGAATTTTACTTAGGATTGATCCTTAATAGACCCCGTAACTCATTTGAATCGGTTCAGAAAATTGCTATGAAATTTGGAAAACTTATGTTCTGTGGTTAAAAATTTATGACCCATTGAAGAGGAACACATCTGATGCCACGAATTTTGGGTTTTTTTTACTAATTACAGTTAAAACAAAATACATTTGATAGGTCGAAAAACACACTTAATGTGGGATTTCGACCAAACGTCCCCTCTACAGCCAGTTTGACTAGACTCATGACAGCGTCTTGGGCAACTTACCCTTCCTGAAACTGAATTGATTCACAGAAAGCAGGTAGTGCTTGTTCAGAAATTTAAGCAATCTAATCCAAAAGACTTTTCAAATACTTTATATCTTTACAAATCTGTCCTCCGAGTAACTGTTCAAATAGTGACTTCCATGGGCTGCTAGTCTTGTAAAAGAGGGTATCAGAATCATTGCGATACAAAATTTTACAGAGTCGTAAAATTAATTTATTGAGCTCAAAATACGAACATGCCATGTTTGAGTAATCTGGAAATTACTTTAAGAGCCAAACAGTGATAGGTCGGGACGTTCACAACCAAAGTATCGTGAAATCGCAGACTTGCTCAGCCCAAATTGAGGAGATACTCCATTATTAAGCCTGTATAATACTTGTAAATGGGCTTCATGAAGACACAAAATATAAAATTGAGTTATTTCAATAATGAGGTATGAAATTTATGCCAAATTTTAGTGTCTCATTCAATCTATAGAGCTGCTGAATTCATAGACCTTCTCACTAAACAACAAGTTTGCGTGATGCCACTGGGACGTTGACATCAAAGTTATTATCGGTTGTTGTTAGTTTAATATCTGGCAACTGTGTAATTTTTAACAAAGCAAAGATAAAAATATATCATCATTAAGACTCGTCATATACTTTTAATATTTTTAACGAATATAAAATATATGAAAAGTGTTGTGCAATATTTATATTGCCTCTTGAAATAAAAATGTATTGTTTTGCTTAGTATTTTGCAAAATTTTAGACTGGCATCATTAATTATAATTGTAAAGCGTTAGTAAAGTTTCTTACACAGTTTTTAATATATTTATTTCATGATAGAAATTACGTTTCAGAGCTAATAAAACTTAATAAAGCTACATAGGTAATTAACGACAAATATACTAAACTCTTTCTAAAACAATATTATTACTAATGCGTACTCAAGTCAAGTGATTCTTTTACACAACACTTCCTGCAGTGCGTCGTTAAAACGCGCTCCTTATCCAAAGTGCTTCAACCACTTTCTGCTTTGGGTTTTTATATTGTATTACATAATTACCTCTCCCCTTTCGTAATGAAATTTACACTAAGACCTAACGAGCACTAGACGCTTACCTGGATTTAGTGGATTTACATGAATATTTGGATGTTTACGAAAATACCTCAATATGTTTAAATTCTTCATTTAAGTATCTAAAAAGCTCTTTTAAGGAAATATCATTTTTGACGTGACAACGTCTTAAATTAGGTTGCGGCTCGGAGTCACTCATGAAAAAGTGTAACGCCCGGTAACGTTACGATGCCCGTCCAGTGGGTCCGCCGCACGGGATCCGCACGGGATAAAGCAGATAACTGTGGGTCCGCCGCACGGGATAAAGCAGATAACTATGTTTATTCGTGAAAATGTGGAGTGCTTAGATTCGTCATTTACAACAACTACAACAATAAAGGTAAATAATTGTACACTGATATTTCATTATCGTAAACTATGATTGATTGATTAATTGTTAGATTGACACAAAAGTTGAGAAACTGAGTTTATAGGTTATGTCATACTATTGACAAATGTTGATAGTGTTAAGTAAATTATTAGTTTAAATCACTCTGCGATCAATCGTAATTCAGTCGATTGAGAAGAAACAGCGCGTATTGCTAGTCAAACATTTAAAATAACAAATTATAACTTCTAACCTGTCATAACAGTGCGACCAAACAAACGAACTAAACCGACCAATCACCACGCGCGGAGTTAGAATTTAACTGTGTTTAGCAAGAATTTCAAATTCCAATTTTAGTAAATGTTTTATTCAACTTTACCATTTACAATAACAAATTTTAATTAATTTCAAATTATGTACAATGTTTAGTAAACAAAATATATTTCTATAGTTAAAATTTGTGCAATTCTTATTTTCATTCAATGCCTTGTTCCTATTGTGCAATTTAATAATATTCATATCAATAAATATTCTACCGAGAAAAAGACGTTGTCACGTAAAATCTTCGCCCGTAAAACCAACTTTACAGGCAACCATAATTTTTAAAAGACCATTTTTTGTTGATAAATAATTTGTAAATGAGCTAAAGTACATGTATGTTTAATGATATTAATAATATTTTGAATTACTAGAATCTTTCCTCCATTATAACTGAGAATAAGAGCTAACATACAAGAAAAATAACAAAACAGATAAATATACAAACTAACTTTTCAAATATTTTAATTGTTACTGAATTTATTGGATGTAATCTATCATGTACTATTAAATGTGGCAGAGAAATTCGATTTCATAATACTGCTGTTTAACACCTATGTACCGACCTTAGGAAAGCTGGGATTGTTTTAATATGCACTAATCGCAGTCAATGCGTTAAAATTTAAGGGTAATTATTCAAATATCGACACATTGTTTAGTAGTCATTGTTCATTTTATTGACCATTTTTCCCTAATGAATGGAGTGTTTGCTATGTTATTTAGAATGGATGTTCCTATGATGACTCTGTTGTCAAACAGGAAATTACGTGTTGGTAACTCCTAGTATTGTACATATTAGGACCAACTTGGGAATTAATAATGGCTACAAAATTACATTAATCATTTGCTTCATTTAAAATGTTATACTAGATTCATTTGAACTTGAATAAATCGTACTATAAATCAAATGTAACTTCAATAACTTGGATTATCTGACGCTCCTGGACCTAAAATCATCTACAAAACTAATTCAAACTAGACTCGGATGATTATGTGACATCTTAAGAAAATGCTATGTCCGAAACTGGGATTCCATTATGGGTCCTTAGCTGTTGATACGCTAATATGTTCAGCTACAGGGACGGTTAACTAGTCAGAGGATTAGTAGTACAAATTATAGTGCTAGTTTGGGAGTACAAAGTTAAGTTTACCATGTTACCATTATTATGAAGTTAGAACATGAAAGTTCAGGTCACTTGTAGTAAAAGAACAATAATAAAACAAAGGGTCATTTCAAGTAAAATCAACACACTCACCGTACTTCACAATTTTAAACATTGCTTAAATAAGTGCTAAGACCCACAAAAACAATAAATTTAAAATTGCAATCTCAAAAAAATGATTTGAATATACATGCAAGTGTCTAAATACTCATTAAAAGACAGACGTTTTTGAAATTAGTCCAGCAGCTCTACAAATTAACCTGGAGAGAGTTCATGAAAGTTTATTTTGTAGCAGTTTTATATAACACAGTATAAGTTATAATGATTTGTTTTCAAAATACATATAAATATTTCTTTAAATTAAATATATAATTTACATTCTCATGAATGTTACCACTAATACTTAGTAATATAGTACATATACTATAGTAAAATATGGGATAAGTGTGTGTTCATCGTTAAAAAACGATATTTATGTATACTTATATATTTAAAAGATTTATATTATCGTATTAAGGTTTTTTCAAACAGTATAAAATTAAAGTAGGCTATTCATAATATTTCGATGACTGATTATTATCACTGTTGTCAAACTGAGTGGTTAAATATAAATAATAAGTGATAACGGGTCATTGTAAAATAATAATTATTTTATTATATCTCAATGAATTACCTTGTATTATTAGCAACTGAAACTTAATCTCTCAAATTTTGCTAAAAAACATCTCTATTTAATCTTGTACATTCTACGCAATTTTGGTCTGTATTATTTATTAGTAATATTTTCTTTGATATGACTAGCTCATGTAAAACCAAGCGTACAAATAATACAATAATTGGGTACATTGCAAAGTTACGTAACTTATGAGTTAGAAGTTTTTTTTTGTTAATAAGAACACAGTAAAACGCTATATCGAATATTGTTGAAATTTAATTCTGTAATATATTGTTTAAAATTTACTTGTAACAGCGGCAGAGGCATGTTATCGGAGCAGTATTTACTGTACATTTATTCACACATTTTTAATTGTATTGCTTAGGGTGATATACTGTAGTACTAGAAATATACTATGATTAGAACAAACCCATTTAAATAATATATCGAAATTAGTTTCATATTTTAAGAGTTAAGTGTAGAAAGATAAATAGATTGTTCAATGGTAAATTTTAACTTCATAATAAAATCATTGAAACTTTCCATGTAATTAACCTCCACCTTTAAATATTAGAAGTAGATCCGACTTTGCTGGCACCAGGAAACTTGGCAAATCTCCGAACTTAATGAAAAGCGGGAATAATACGCCTAGAGCTGCGTTAACTACATCTTCGACTTAATCTTGTTCAAATGAAATCTGCACTAATTAAAATCATAGCCATTCAAGTAGCTCAAGAATTAGTCGAATGTTTGCAAAAAGTACTTTTCCAAATTGAAACTGTCTTCATCGTTTAATTGTTTTCTCTACAGAGGAAGATGTAGTCTAACATTTTCAATCTCAAATAGACAAAAAAGCTGCTATTATCTAATCAGATTTTTAATTATAATTTTTCTGGCCAAAAGTTACAAGAGCTGCTTTGAATTACTCGACAAACCTTAAGGAATTGAAATTGTATTTTGGATTTCTTTACCAAGAACCACCTTTATCTCATGGCAGTAAAAATTGTAATTATAAACGGACGCAATAGCTCTCGCGAGCAGTTTATAAGTCTAGCTGTAATAATGCATCAACCATAGTCAACTAACTAATAATAATATAAGTGAACCTAGCCTAACACTGGTGAATTCTTTTGACTTGTCCTAATACCAAAAATGTTACGAGGAGTGACTACCCTAGAATTAATAGGCCTCTTGAATTAAAATTGAAATTTTTTAATGTTCTGAGCACGGATGATTATTATTAACTTATTATACCTAAAACGATTACTTTAAATGTTTTTAATTAAATAAATTATATGTTTTATTGAATGATATAATTTTACTAAACATTTCTGCTGAATGTATGCTATTTTAAAGACCAAAAGGTGACCTTCATACTGATTGGCAATTATCCTGCAGAAATAATATACATCTGTATGAATTTTATCCACATGATTGAAAAGAAGGTGATTATAAATCCTGGTCAATAAATTCTTGTGAACGTGCTGCACGTGAACCTGTGTACTTTTGTTACGAGGTTGCCCAGAAGACATTGTCTGCAATATCTCAGTGGTACAATCAATCTACATTTGTTTAAATTTCGTGAAGCTTAACTAGAAATCTACTAATTGTAATCTCTCAAGATTTATTTTTAAATATCCTGGTACACTTTTTGGCAAGTGCTAGTGAAGCCTATTACTCGTGAGGCACGAAAAATTAATTTCTGCCTGTATCTTTGCTTGTCTGTTTGTCTACATATATGTCTACCTGCACGATAGTTTGAATAATAACTCAGATATAGACTTGCAATTTTTAATTTCTATATAAGCAGTATCGACTTCGATTATAATGGATGTGACTGCATTAAATTTACTGCTTTTATATTATAGCACTATTCTTAAGTCTTATGCATAGTCACGATGGCAACGAGAAATGATCTAATTCTGAAATATATTTACTACTGTTTTATAACTTTGAATTATTCATTTGTAAATTTAGGAATTTAATGGAGTTTGAAGTTTTGGTAGTTATCGTGTAAGCGTTGGTCTTGGGTACAATGGAAAACGCTGAGGATAAAATGGGCTGAACATGAATTCAAAGAGTTATTAAAACTATAGGTACTGGATACAACACAGGCTTGCCTCTATCTTACTTTGCCGAGTAAGGTATTGAACGAAATAATGTATATAAACCGAAATGAATGTAGAAATGTCCTAACTTAATGTGCTGGAATTTAAAGAATAATTATACAATCTTATATTTATTGAATAATGAACCATGTATAATAATTCTTTTTTTTTAAATTTGAAACTGACGTGGATATGGTGCTGCAACAAAAACAGCAGCTAATGCTCTCGTTCAAGCATGGTGTCATGAGTGGCAGTGTGAGTAACACATCTCATGAGTAACTGAATACATATCTCCATGTGTATGAACACCGATCTATGTCTGTCCATCATAGCAACAACCTCTAGTGGTTAACTAGATCTCACTGCTAGCACCCATCTCCTGTATGGACTTGCTATATGGGAAAAAATAACACCGTGTAATCAGTTTTTACAGCAGAAGAAGGATTGCAACGTATATTACTTAACCAAACATTCAATGCACGCATAGTCCAATATCAAAACATAAAGCATATTGACAGTTTATAGCCCGTATATCTACATCTCACTCATTTACATTAAATTCACATCAGTACAAATTGAAGTAAAATAATCATAAGCATTATACCTATAAGTATAATGAGCGCCATGTAATACATAGGGTGATTACACCAAATACAATGCATTACCGTCTCTTTAGGCCTAAGTTATCATTAAGCCACAAAGCATTCACTCAGTGGTTTACAAAAACATTCCTTTCGCGGTGATTTAATTATTAAATGATGGGTTATTTCAATGACGGTATGGCTATTAAGTTTACACATGATAATAATTAGATCTATGATTTTGTATACGAATATTGTCCAATAATTGTTTACCTATTAGCTATAATTGTTTAACTATTTATTAATAGTTATAGTTTACCTATTATAGGTAAACCATAACTATATAAAATTGCATAATATTTAAAAAGTATAATAAGTTGTTAAACTATTGTATTTTATAAAAGAAATAATTTGTTTCCCGTTAAATCCCAAACATTCTAAAGACAAATTTAATCAGTTGAACTAACTATTGAACTGTATGAAATTGGAATATCCTATAAGTTCGTTTATATGATAATTTCCTGTACAACAGTCAACTCTTATTCATTTCCTGGAGTATCGCCTTAGTGAGTCGCATCTTTATTATATCAGAAACATCTGTAATTATTTTAGAAAACCTTGTAAAATTGGATTGTAAACGTGTGTTTTTGAAACATCTAAAGGAGTGAAATCCATAAACTCATTATAATAATTTTGCATGTATAAAAATATTTTTTATTCTTATTCATTGTTCCTTTAAAAGATTTTGTAGGCTACTAAAATATTTAAAAAGATTATACTTCCAATAGTTACTTAGGATGACTCTACGTTGTATTTATGTTTAGATTACTTACAGGATAAACGATTTGACCTGCTTCACTGCTTATAGTTGCTTTAGTGTTTTGAAGATCTTCTATGTCATTTCAGGAAGAAGAATTTTCATATTTAATCATATTTTGTTAGTTTTTATGTAATATTTTATGCCTGTATTCTTTATTCTTTGTGTAAATCCTATAAAAGTACTGTATGAACTATTCCCTGAAACTTCCTTGTTTCAGGCCAATAAATATCATACGTCTCAGAGTGTAAAATACAATTATTTGTATTATAATATAATTTTCCACTTTATGTATTTCATAAAGATATTAGTACGAGTGTGTTTTGACTTTTATGTTAAACGATAATACTTTTTTTCAAATAACCAAATAGCTTCAAAATTAGTTATTAATCAAACTATATAAGTACGATGTACCAATAGATCAATAAATTTGATGATCATGCACACTACACTTTATGCCTACAACAACAAAAATCGTTTCAATACAACAATAGCAAATGAAACAGCGGCCTGAGGGTACTTTAAAGGATCAATGAGGACAAATGTTAATATCCATCCATTTGTTGTGGCTGTGCAAGTTAGGCAGTAAATCCAGGGAAGAAGCCCACATTAGAATTCACGACGTATAATACGCTCTCTTAATTTGGGGCAAGCTTAAAGTGAAACTAAGTAAGCGTGAGAGTTCTGTTTAGGACAATGCATTTTTTACTTTCACTGTCTCTTGGGAAAACTCGGTTTTGTAAAATTGTAAGATTTATGAAAAGTAACAACCACTCAGGCCTAAAATGATGGGTATTAATTAAATAACAAATAAGTATTTAGTTTGAATAGGTAAATTTTGTTTAAGGTATACAGTAACGCAAAATATTCTTACAAAAGTCAATTTGAAATTTTATCCCTTATCAAAATTTGCTTTGAGTACTGATGATATACCATCAGAGAATCTGTCGTCTTCTTTTTTGTGCAGGCACAGAAGTTTGATCTATTTAACAACTATATTTCTGTAATTCTTTGATACGTTTTCACGGCTTAGATGCTGCAGGATCAATTAATGGATGAAATACTGTTACTCTGACTTTACATAAAAAACAAGGTCAAAATTTGGTTCTTGCACAGTTTTTAAATGAATGAAATTGAAATGAATCATTTTTTGGTATTTAAATTCATTTTTAATTCCCCACACCGAACACAATTCGTCTGCGTAAAAACGATTTCTTCGGCAGTTTAAAAATGTTTAGGCATTTTTAGTAAAGCTTATCTAAATATATATATATATATATATATATATATATATATATATATATATATATATATATATATATATATATATATATATATATTTATTTAGCGGTCAGTAAATCTATAAATTCAGTTTTTAACGATTTAGAGATTTGGTGGTGATAATTATTTTTCCTGAAATATAGGGAATGTACGATGGGAAGCAATACAAAATTCTAATAGTGTTTTGTCACCTAGCAATGCTCTGATCAAACAAAATTTATAGAAATATAGCCTAGAAGCCAATTTGCATTTTACAACCATACAAAATACGGTTTTTCAAAAACTGGAATAGGATTTTATTGGTAAAGAAGTTAATTGCCAATCGCCTTAACTTTTTTGTAGGTTGGAGTGGGAGAATATATTAAAGGTTACAAATATTAAATGTTAATTTTTAAATTGTTGTTTCACTAAAGTTAAAATACTCAAAACCAGTATTAAGATACGTAAATAAATGTTAAGTGAACAACAGTTAACCATAACCAGACCCTAGAAGCTGTGACTCTCAGTTTCTTCATCTGATCTTGTGTCGGTTATTTGTGAAGTGGTGGGTTTAAGTGTATTAAACCAGAAAAAACAATATATTTCCCATTTGAATTGTGGGAAACATTAATTACTCTATACGCTACTTATTTAAATAGTTTAAATATCACATTATTGTTGTATTATATATTACACATTTCATTTTCAGGGTAATAACCTCAGCATTGGAACTGTCAGTAATATATTATTACTAAATCATAAACTAGATAGATTATTCTCCAAACCTAATGTAGTGAATCAAGATTAATGGAAGTTACAGGGCAGAATTGGCTTTCATCTGTAAAGGCTTCCTTATGTTGTAAGAATGATATTAACATCTTCAAAAAGAACATGCATACCGTCTTAATTTATAGTAGTTATTTTGCGTATTTTAATCACGATACTGAATACTTCTTTACATGCTACTACATACAGTATTAAAATTATAGCTAATTACATAAAAAAATTTAATTAACATGACATTTATCATTATTATATCAATACTAAACTTAATGACAAACACACCGATTTTAAAATTCTTAGGATTTGGACAGATTGGACCCTAAGGACAATTTTAAGATAAACAAATATTTCAAGCAAAAATTTTGTGTACTGTCTTTTCTTAGTATAATATGGAAATAATTATAATACAAAGAGAAATACCTCTTTGATATCCACACGTTTTAAATTAAAATGCAAATGCATAACCTGTTTGATAATGTAATATTTTATTAAATATAATTTTGCTTAATAATAGCATTCTCCTTAATAAAAAATTAGAAATTGGGTTTCGAGCATTTCGCTTTTAGAAAGTTTACTAAAATTGATAAATATTACATATGGCAAATAAATAATTCTCTGAAAATATCATTCATATAGACAAAGTTTAGATTTTTATAATATTCCAATCTTACTACTTGGCATGAACCAAGCAAAACGTTGACGTTTGAATGAACGACGTTGAACGAAGTTGACGTTGTATTGAGAATACTTTGTCGTGTAAAATAATCACTATAGTATAATTCTTTTAAAATAAGTTTCAAACGTTTATTTTACAAAAGAGAAAGTTACAAAAAAGGGAGTGGATAAAAGTATAAATGTTGGTTGGAAGTAAGGGACGTCAGCTAAGCTGCTAAATGGAATGTAAAATGAACACTGCTACCAATTCACCTTAAATTTATTACATGCCATCTAGATTAACTGGCTGAAAGTCATAACTTTCCCCTTCAGATAGAATAATTACAATCTTCTGGGTTATAATTAAAATAATTATAATTAAGCACTTGTGGTTGAAGCGTATTATATTTCCGACGCCGATATTGCGTTTGCTTTGTTGCTATGATAGACATAATTTGCAAAAATTTTATTTTTATGTCCATTGAAATTTACTCATACTTAGTATTTTTTTCCATAGGTTATTTTGTCTGGATTTACGATCAAAAAAATAAGTATGTACATACACAGGTATACGAAGCATAATTCTGTCAAAAGGACTGATATGGGTTTCATAGCAGTTTTTAAATTTAAAAGAAAATTTAAATGGTATATTTGACTTTTATATCTAATACTTAAATTTGCTTAAAAATGTACAGTTAAAATTATAATTTTACTAAAACTTTCAATTTATTATCTGTATGTTTTCTTACTCCTAACTCAATAAGGAATGTGGAAAAGGTTAAAAATGGACTTGTTACGATAAAGCGTATGTTAGGGTTCCACACATTAGATGTAATAAAGTGTAAAATATTAGAAAATTAATCACATGGATGTGTTGTCATAAACCTATGTATTCATAGTTATATTTAACAGACTCTTTAAATTAATATATTGCATTTCTAGAGAACAAGTTGGGTTTTTTGGAAATTTAGAGATCAGTGGACCGTGGCGGGGGGGATATAAAAATAAAAATATGCCTATATCAAACCTAAAATCCTAAAAATTTGATTTATAACTTCTGTACAATTGGTTGAAAATGTTACGTGTGGAAGCAATACAAAGTCACTTTTGACTTAATGAATTATATTATTAGAACTCCTAATTTTAATCGAGACATTAGTATAATATAGCAAAAGGACTCAAAGTATACAGTATCAGATTTACACCTAATTATTATAATACCAAGGCTATATGCAAAAAACAAGAAGCTGAGTGGTATCAAAGTAATCATATATGAATTTAGAGGTAACTGCAACAGTTATAAATATTATTAGTACACCTTTGTGTTTAGTATGTCTGTGCACGTTATCTTGAGAACATCTAGATGTACAGAGAATATATAGAACCAATATTGGACTATTGAAGAGGAAGGCACACATAAGTAAGTTTTGTTTTATTTATTCCGATAATATTTATTCCGATTGTGCTTGCTTTACGTCAAACAGTTGGTTCCTGACATTAATTTGCCATACTGGAACATGAGACAAATTTATAACTAGTGTAAAAATAAAAAAAATTGCTTAAACCGTATTATTAAGTTGTCTTAAATAACGTATTTCCTGTTGATTTATTCAGACAATTATTCAAACGACATATAATGAAGCAAATTAATGCTGGGGCAAATGATAATGAACATCCGCAATTATACAAAAAAGCTGGTGAAAAGAGATTATGTTCTCCTCTCGAAAGAGTTCAGAAAAAACCTCAGAGAGATGTCTGATTAGTACAGACATGAAAATTTTGAGTCGAACGGCGACAGGAGTCAGTGAATCATTGTAGATTACAAGGGTGTTTTCAAAACCAACTCAATCTAAAAGTATTATACTTTCATGCCGCTTATTTAAAGAAGTGGCCTATACTTAAAGGAAAGCATACGTCAGAATTAAATAGGGTGTTTAGTATAATGTATGACACGTAACATTTTGAATTATTAATTCGATAACAAATACCGCTTTTATTCACTGCAATATCCATGAATGTAACGATAAAATGAATAGAATTTCTCTCCAAATATTTCATGACATTTCATAGAATAGTTCCTATGGTTTATTTCATATATTTTAGACCAGTGTTCAGGAATAATATAATCGGGTAATAATAATAGTGTTTTATTGAAAGAATATGTAGTTTAATGTGGCAGAGCCCTATGATTATTTAAAACTAAAAAGTCCTATCAAGACAGGTCAAGTTAGATAACTAACTTAACTTTCAAATGAGAACTCCTCATCACATTGTTGAAAAGTTTTGGATATGAAATGCGAAAAGTTTAAAACAACTGAACCTCTTTCTACTATTCATAAATTTTACCAGTAGGCTTTATTTCGACAAATTTTATTTCATACTCTTTCAATCGTACATTTATTTCAGAGCTGTACATATTTGTGAGGATTAAATATTTTTTTGTATCGCAGTTAAAATATGACATATCAGAGTAAGAAAAGTTTTGTATCAAAGTCAGATGTTTGAATTGTGGTGCGAAAATAAATTATTTAAACTTTATTTATTTACTTCGTAGATGCTGGAATATTAAATCACATGTCATAGAGCTGCATGTTAATTCCTCACTGTAAAAATACACTAATTCATTGTTAGTATTTAAAGAATTCGTTATATTTATTTATATAACCTTTAATAGTACTTAATATCTTGTTACCACGCTTAATAGCAATGCTTCATATTCACTTTGTACTTAGTAAAATATTTAATATTGAATTCTAAAAATATATTAACACACGAATTCATTGTTAAGCAATCACCTGAACCATTATATTATATTCTAAAAATTTATGATTAAATTATGCATTGTGATTTGGAAATACGTATAAACTGTCAAAATTATTTTATTAATTTGCAATTCATTGTAATTTGGTTTTATCATTGTGAAATCCTTCAAAGTTACCTCTGTAATATTTATATTAATTAAATCACTTGTTCAATATTTATATTCATGTATTGACTCTATTCATATTCAAGACTCTTTCGTAAATAAATATGTTGTTCCTTTTCCTTAATTCAGTTAACTTTATATTTAGTATTGACTAATATATATATATATATATATATATATACCTTTAGTTTTAAAATCACAGATTCAGTAATTAGACATAACATTTACAAAAACTACTATGTTTTTAAGCTAAACATGCTGAAAATATATCATTACATAAAATCAATAAAATAACAGTTTGTTCATTAACATCGCGTTTTACGTATTCAGTTTATTGTTGAACAATATTCATGAACAATCATTTCATATCAAAATTAAAGTTATTGGGCCCTAATTTATATTTAAATAGTTTATTGACAATACAAACTAAGGAATAAATTTATTATGTTTATGAATGCAAATGTAAAATTTAACAGTTGATTTCAATATAAAAAAGATTATACATAGAATAAATGTATAACCCATAAAAAATATAAGTAGAACACAAGCGGATTATCGACATTCTACTCAATGTTTATTTCTAAAAATAAATATTCCAAATGTTGAAACCTAGTTAATGATTTGTACACCGTTTGTTTAAAAACTTATTTATCCTGCTATTACATACAAACCAAACACATTTAGACTTTTATATATCTATGTTTCACGATTCACGTTTTTCCAAATAATCCATACAAATTGTAAGTAAAACAAGAATACTAGAATAGTAAATAACACGAGTAGGATCTTTAACAGAGTTATTTATATAGTTTTGATATAATGAAAATATATTTTGTAAAGTTAATATTAGTAGTTTACGAATCATTAACTTTCTACTAAATTTTTATTTAAATAAATAAATATTTTAAAGAATAATGATTTGTACTCCGCTTGTTTAAAAATTTATTTATTCTTTATTTTATCGATACCAACGTGGTTACCTTAAGAACAATGATAAATGTATATCCTTTATTGAGCTCATTATCCAGCTTCACGCATAATATCAATTCTATAGATCGTTTTGCTTTCGATACATCGTATCAGACCAGGCACAGATACAGTAAAGTATAAATATAATTTTTACAGCCAATCAATTGATACTCAGCCAATAATATTTCATTTAAATCGTATATTAGAACATTTTCAGGAAATAAAATTAAGAAATCTTTGTTGAGGTTACAATATGATGACTTAAAATGTTTTAAAATAAACCACTAGAACTTGAATAGTAATCTTATATTTTCATCTATGACATATAAGGATTGTGAAACATCCTTTAAAATTATACCAGGTGCTGATTTGCCTGAAATCTATTTATTTCTTAACTCTGGATTGATACTAATTGATGAGTAAAGTTCGTACTAATTTGGGTAATACACATGTATGTAATATTCTTATTAAAGATATGATGTTGAAATGAAGCTATTAACAATGTTGAATAGTATGAAATACGTGCGATGTTTTTATTTAACAGTGTAACAAAGAGTACATTCCTCACATACTCGTATGTCAGCAAGAATATGACATTGTAGTCCCGACTGTCTGCTTTCTGAAAGTACATTGCTGGAATAGTTCACAATAATATAAATATAATGCAAATAATAATAAGGTAATATTATACGGTTAAAAATTGCGTGTTCTTTAATATTTATTGGTATCTATACATACATACATATATATATATATATATATATATATATATATATATATAACAATTATTAGACTTCTTGATATAAAGTTCCTTTAATATTTCGGCTTTGCCGTTTTCAAAAAGGTATAATAAAAGGTATAAAAAAATAACAACACAGCAAACAAAATTTATAAAAGTAAATAAATAAAAATGTAAATAAATAAATAAACAGGAATTTTTGAACATGTGATTAACACCAAAGAGAAATATCATAAACAGAGAAAGAATTTAGAACAAGAAATAAAAAAATAATACATAATAAATACAATTTATCATTTCATCTTTTATTCAGACCAAAGGGTACTTTTGATTTTAATATTAACTGATGTGCCTGTTCTAAATTTTCTAAGTAAATTTTGTTTCCATCTTCGGGTACTTTGCAAATACCTTTCAGTTAATAGCATTGTTCAAAATTTTGTTGGTGGCCTAATGCGTGTTGTGAAACCAATTTTTCATCCTGTTTTTCAGACGAACAACGATGATTATTCATTCTTATGTGCAATGGATTTATTGTCAATCCAACATAATCCATTGCACAATTATTTTTACATGTTAATTGATAAATTACATTTTTACCTTTGAAATTCATTTGCAATATATATATATATATATATATATATATATATATATATATATATATATATATATATATATATATATATATATATATATATTAGACGTAAACATTTTAAATATTTCTTTCAGTAATAATGAGAACTACGGACGGGAAAAAGAAATAACATTATTTAAATTGTTTTTGTCTTAATTCGTGCTGAAAGAGGAAAAAGAACTAAAACTGTACCGTACGTCGTGAAGTATACGATAGTTAGAAGTTTGTTAAGTATACGATTTACGAGTGTACTAAACCCAAAGCAAAACGTCTAGGCAAAAACTACAAAACTATAAGATCTAATGTTTTTGGCACAGTTTCATCGACGTAAGATGTCACATTGATAGAAAAGTATCCTTAATTTAAATTTTGAATCATTTTAAGGCTGCATGAAATAAGAAATATCGTCTATTTAAATATGATACTAAAACATCGATTAACCTCATGATAAACATGTTATAATATGTTTATCATTTAACATGATAACCTCATAATTTATGATACTAATTCAAGATAAACCTGTAATGTTGGATTATAAAATATACGAGTGATTAGAATTGGAATTTACTTTTGTTGTGACACGTATGACGCGTCTTACACTGCAGTTGGTCTAGTGTTGAATATTTAATTGCTGTTTAGTCATTGTCTGTTGACAAGCAGGTAGTTACTTCAAAGAAAGAGGAAAGTACAAAGCGACGGTTCTAATGTTACACTTTGTAATATACTGGTATATGTATTCCTTTTGCACTTACGTATCTTCTTATACAGCCAATTTCCAATTAAAACACAAAAACACACCAGTGATCACAACGTTATTTATTTTAATAAACATAAGATAAAAAGTGTTTCCTTTGCTCCTGAGCTGCTGAACATTACAATTTTTCCTCGTTGTTCAATAACTTTAAATGGAAATATCACAAACGTTGAGTTCCGATACAGTTCAACCAAACGGCTATCTCTGTAACGCCTATACCAATCGACAGGTGTTTTTAATGAAAATGCACTTTTTATCATATATTTTGTAATATAATTAAAGTGTTTTTTTGAAGAGTAAGAAAGGTAAGATACTGCACTTAATCGAGTTAAAGTCCAACTCTTCCATCAATTCTGTTTTGCTTTATAAGATCCAGAATTATTATTAACTATTCTTGCATTAATAAAAAAATATGTGCCCTCACAAGATGTAGCAAACTGTACATGCATTAACTCTAATCTTTACATCGGAGCACAGTGTAAAGAAACATGTACAGCTCAACAAGCAACAGACGAAGAATTTTCAATACTAGTTTGTGATGCATACGACAAACCCGCGACCTCATATTTGCCATTTCTGTGGAACTTTTCCCATACAAACATTTCTCATATTCTTGAATCTATTTAGATGTAAACAAAACTGTAGTTGGTATGAGGCCCACACTTTCAATTCTTTACTTTAAGTTTTTATTTGAAGCGCTGCTAACATAATCAACCAAAAATGTATGAAGAATTATTTTGAATTTAATTTCGTAATATATATTGATCTCTAACGTATGAAGTAGTGCCAGTTTGACATATTACGTTACCGTATCGTTTCATGTTTTATTAGAACTAATTCCAAGACATCAAGCTCCAATGGAGTTCAAAGTTGGCTATATTTAAAAAAAATGGAAGTAACAGTTTACTAATAAATGGATCTAGATTTATTACTATCATAATTAATGAAAGGATATCTTACATCTCTACACATGACTTCAGGCATAAAAGTTTCATATGTCTTGTGATTCTTATTTTTAATATAGCTTTTAAACCTCGTAACGTACTTTCCATTAACTAAAAATTATATTATAGACATTACAATCTGTTCACGTAGGTCAACTGTTTTACAAGTGCTTAGCGCTCATGGCCTGTGACTTTGTCTTATCCTTTTCTGGTATTATATTGTAAAATTTAGGCCGGAAGTATTTAGGTGTCAAAACCTAAAGACATAAGTTAAATAGACATACATACAAAAATAAAAAACTAAACAGCGTTTAGCGATGACTTACTAGGATACAAGTTAGTTGACAAAGATAATTTTTCCAGCCTACTGAGTAAAAATGTTTAGTAACGCTTAGTTGAATGCCATAGACCGACATGCACCATTTTAGGACTCATACTTGCCAAAAAAATAATGTTTATAAAAATAATAGTCTACCAATGTAATACTTCACGAGGCAACTTGCGTATAGGTCACATATTGTGTTATTATGTCACATGTTGCTTTACAAATGTATTTATTGTGCGACTTTCATTTCAAAACAACATCGCACGTATTTCTTCCTACTCAACAGTGCTTCATTTAAACATCGTATCTTTAATAAG
Source organism: Homalodisca vitripennis (assembly GCF_021130785.1). Taxonomy (NCBI): domain Eukaryota; kingdom Metazoa; phylum Arthropoda; class Insecta; order Hemiptera; family Cicadellidae; genus Homalodisca; species Homalodisca vitripennis. The sequence continues at coordinate 49,539,304 of NC_060210.1, forward strand.
AATATTACATATATGTGTATTACTCAAATTAATATTGGTTTTTATGCATCTTGCTTCATAAATTAAAATTAGAATTCGATTTCGTAGCGTGCAAGGCAAAGTCCTGCCATATATCTGACAAAGAGGCGGTGGAACTTTCGTTTGAGAGTTGGTTATAAATGAAGGCAACACTACTCTCTGAATTGCAATGAACGTATGTCTTATTCGCAAGATATGATACATGTCAGACGGATTGACGGAAGAAAACTCCGTAAATATGAAAAAATAATACTTTTAATTATTTACTGAAAAATAATAAAATAGTAAAAGTTCTACCAAACCTCTAAAAATTATATAATATTACACAATTTCCAAAATAAAGTAATAAATTATATTAAGAATATAAAATTGTAGTTTGAGACTTGTGCATTATTTTATTCTGTTCCACTTGTATTCCCAGATAACATAAAAATTTCTGATAGTCAAGAAATACGAAATCCTATTTTAGCCCATTTGTTTCTATTACAAAATTCAAACATGGATCTCATCACTAAATATAAAAATTTTCACCTTCCCCTGACTAAACAAGAATAATTTTGTAGGATCTTAAGAATTCTTTTCAGATATTTATATCTGAATGAAATGTCGGTCGATCTATACGACTCCTTTATTAATATAATTAAGAAAATATATTACACTGATTACATTGTGTTACTGTTTTCGTTTATATTAACCTTCCCCTACTATGTAAACAGAGTTATATTGTGTTATAGTTCAACAGACGGAAGAAACGAATTCTCAGTAATGTGCTGTTTTAGGTCCCTTATAAGCTACAATACTCTAGAGTACTTTGTGCATATGAATATCACATGTTTCACCAAATGATTGAATTGAAGAGTCCATCGTGACACCCTGTAGATTCAATCATTATGGATGGGAGGTTCAGTGAGCAGGAGAAGCGTTTCTTTACATCCTCATCAAACTTTTACCTCTTATTTCAGAAAATAAGAGTAAATAAAGATTAATACGAGGTTAACTCTTTAAATAAAAGTAAAATAACCAATCATTAAGTTTAAAATAGTAAAAATGTCTAATAATTAAAAAAAAAACGTTAAAAAGATTTAGTTCAAATATAAAGGACACAGAACAATTTGATTGAAAAAAAGATTTAAATAAATTTACGGCTCCCAATATAAATAAAATCTTAATCGATAGTTTAATTTCTTCATAATATTCATATTCAATTCATAATATATTTAAGATTGAATAAATTACATAAACATGGGGTACGTGTAGCCAGTCTTCAATGTCCACTTTAAATCCACCGTATTGGCCTGATAAAGACAAACCACGAGAATAATTCCCATCTTAAATAAAATAAATTATTCGTTTCGGTACTCACGATAACTCCAGGATATGATTATTTATACCCACTGTTTTATTAAAGCTACACTGCCTACTACAACTCGACTAGTCTCCAGAACTGTTCTAATTTGAAAAGTGATAACTTGCGAAATAAATGTCCCACTGTAGAATCTACAGAATCTTAATTATTTGGTCTATCGAATTAAAGACCAGAAATATGGAAATTTAAGTAGCGGGTTTTTTTTTATATATAGTTGTTATTAAAGAATGTTTGCAGAAACGAGGTATAATATAGATGTGTTTTCTCTCTCTCTCTCTCTAAAATCTTTTTTAAGTATGAACTTTTGTACTTTTATTTAATTCAAGGAAATCTTTTTTTAATTTTAAAGACATAAACATGTTAATAGGCAGAAAGTATAGGACTTTACTCCTAAGCAATATAGGACTTTACTTTGTTTAAATTTGGTAACCTGAAAAAGGAAACAATTGAGTTTAAAATTAAGATTGTGGACATTCTGTAATGAAGCATGTACAGTGCTTCATAATTTAAGGTAAAAATAACGATTAAAAACTTTATACCACGTCGAAGGCAGTGTTAAACGCGCACATCGTATCTGGAGAGGTTTGAGTTAAAAAGTTCTCCTTGAGTTACAATGACCAATAAGATTTAAAATTTATGTGGATGTTAGGCAATCAATCGCTGAGATTAAGTAAGATATAAAAGTATACTTAGATTATAAGTTGTTAAAATTGGGTTTGGATGCCTAACAAAGTACTAGTATACCATTTAAGTCATATTATGTGGAAGGTTTTAACATAACAAGTATGTTTAAACCTAGAAGGCATGATAGTCATATCTTGAAGGGATTGGTGCTTAGAGAGATGACTAGTGTGCTGTCAAACAACTATATGTTTAGAAGCAACTGCTATTGAATATTTAAAGGTAAAATATTTTATTAACGCCTTCCCATGAAAGAGTTTTATCTCAAAATAAAGTGATAACATGGTATAAATTCACGAGCTTCACTCTAGTTTATAGTAGTAATATACTACCAACTTTTATATTATATAAACAGTGTGGATGGCTTTTACAAACATTCCAAACTACTAAATCATTACTGATGACGTACGTAACGCTAAGAACATTATTGTTCATTCAATTCATACGTAGTAAAATGTTTTCAAAACAAAACGATACAAAAGAGACAAGGTTTGATAGAAAAACATTATTAATTTAAAATACCAAACATTCTGTGTTTGGCACTTGCACATTAGTTTTTTTATAATTATGTATTGGAAACTATGTCTGCCAAATTAAAGACATGTAAGTAGGTAAATAATCTATAATTGAGTACTTTATTTCAAAACAATTTATTATCTTGTAACCAGTTGTTTATACATTGCATTGTATAATTTTAACAAATTAACTAACAATAATGAACAATGGTAAATGATTATATGTAACATACAAACCCAAATTTCTCTATCGTAGACAGGAATATCCGTCGGTGGGTTTACCTGTCTGATATTTTTTTCAGTTGACCGGGATGTACCTTTCACCAAGAATTGTTTCTCGAATTGAATTTAAATTGAAATTAGGGCCATAACACAATGAACCAAATAAATAGAGGTATTAACTAACTATAACCATATCATCTATCAAATTAATACAAAAGTAGAACGATTTGAATTTTTCATAAATACGTAAATCATTATATCAGCGTGTTTTGTTGAAGGCGAAGAAAGTAAAAGCCTCTAATAGCAATCTATATAAATTAGATTTTCTATTCACTTATTGATCATGCTCGAGAATAAGGATCTGTCAGTGGTGACAATTTAATAAGCTTTCGGGTACAGCTTTAGGTCTTAATTGGTGGTAATTTAGTTATCCACAGCAAGGCCACAATTGTTTACCTTGGGTGACTTGATTTACTCAGATCAGGGTTACTGTTGTTTATTTCTAATAATATGGTAAAATGGGAACTATTACTCAAGAAGCTTGACGAATTCATTTCTCTTTATAGAAGTACGTTTTGTAAAACTAAGACATATGCGCTTATTTTGTTAATTACTCGTTTAAGAATTTCTAATCGTGAAGTTAGAACACGTTTTTCATAAAGCATTTAATTTATCTTACAAAATTTAAGCGTTTGGGCAAGACGTACTTTAAATCTTATTACTAGTAAAGTATATATCTAAAAGAGTTAATGTAGATAGGCAACAGTACTAGAAACACACAACAGTAGTTTACTGATACCTACAGCTACCTACTTACCCAAACGACTGTTGGGATCTACTTTTTATGAACCTTTGTAGGACCAGTTAACTACATATAGACATAGCCTACGAGGACTTAATTATTTATATAGACTTACGAGACTTAATTATATAGACTTACGAGGACATTAATTATTGAACACATGGATTATATCATACTAAATAAATCCACTGGTATCTCTTTTATAAAGAACAGATGTTTTTAACCTCTGATAGTATTTTAATTACACAAAAAAACCAAAATAATTATATATGATACTAGTTTATGAAGCTAATCGGTAAATATATACCAATAAATACTTCATACAAAGAAGTCTCATTTACCCACGTTCGTATTATTATTGCATGCAGTTCGTAACCCAAAGGTTTTCTTCAAATCAAATGCTTCCATCAATATTTGCATATATATCTAGTTATATATATAGAAAGATAACGACTTATATTTATATTAATATGTATATTAGTGGTATATAATGTTTTCTTTAAATACATTTTTTGAGTTTTGTGAATATTTTTTCTTAAGAACTAAAAATGATATAAACTGTAATCATAGATTAGGGATGTATATGGCGTCATGTGGATCCAGGTAAACATAAATGAATAAAAAATAATAAACAATATAATTTAAAAAAACTTTCTTTAGAAATGCAAATGATATGTAACACACGTTTTAATTCTATTAATTAAATTATAATTAATAAGATATTAGTTCATACACTTTGTTAATAAATAACAATAGTTTTCATGGACAGTTGAACTCCACATATATCAGTAAAAAGAATTAGATTTCGTAAAAGACAATATAAGTGTATGCATGTATCAATACAAGATAGTTCGTTAAACATATATAATAGTTTATCATTGGTAAATCTTGAGTGGTTGTTTTAAAAAGGCTAGGTAACACAGTGTCTGACTAACGTCACAATTACAGATTTATATGGTAACAGCAACATTTCATAGATAAAACAAATTATATCTTGTGATTCTCTGATTTTTAACAGCTATTTGGTTAAGAGAATAAGTAAAAATGAAGTTTACCTCTGGATATTTGTAACGTATCAAGGTGAGTGGTTGTGTACACGTGTAACGCTTAAGATTATAAATGTGTTTAACATGTTTAGTAGGCTAACCCTTGCTCTGAAACACTGAATATGTCCACATTATTTCTGCTGTTCATTGAGAAAGCTACAACATCGAACATATCCATTTCACACAGATTGGGATGGATAATAATGCATGGATTAAAAACCGCTTGAAACTATCCCTGAACATACACAAATTCAAATTCCTTGAAATATCCAACAATGAAACATGAATATCAACTTAGACAATCAATTCGATGTATAGAAATGTTTACATCAATAAAGCGTTTACATTTGAAAATCATGTATTTTTGTGAGCAATAGAGGCAATTCTTCATGAAATCATTAAAAGTATTAAAAACTTTTTCAAATTATTTAAAATGGATAGTGGTTACCTGAACAAAAAGAAACTATTAGTGTTATGGCCTAAGTGGCTTTTATACAGTTTTGTCTTACTCAATAACGTTAAAAAACTATAAATGTAATACCAATCAGCTGCTACAATAAACAATTTATTATAGTAGTATATTAAATTGTAAAACGGGAAATCATACTAACTAAACTATTTTATAAATTCAAAAATAAATTATGGATAAAACTGAGAATATTTCTGAATAAAAATTTCTTGCTCTAGAAAACCAGAATAAAATATACAATAAACAATACTGAAATGTGTTTTGATTTAAGAGTCACCGACATAACATTTATTATTTATTCATTGCTCATAGACTGGGAAAATACATCATAATCAGTCATTTCTAAAGGTTTACATTATTTTTCAATTGCTTGCATTGTTTGGGATGAAAAAATAATGAAAACATAAATTTATGTTTTTTACATTTTACATTCTTTATTTTTCTTTATTTTCTTTCTGGTTTAAATTCTTTTATCTTTCCATAAGAATGACAGAAGAACTATTTACTGCCAAGAAATAAATTATCTAAAATTCGTGTGAACTAAATTTCGGTCTTTTAAAGTAAACGTTTAAGGAGAGGAAAGTTTAACTGCTGATAAAAATACTATTCAAGACCGTTTCTGTAAATTAACTCTGTTGCTCATATTTGTATTATTACATTATGCATTTGCTATAAAAAGTACTGTAAAGATATTTATTATTGTAAATTGCTATAGATAATTTAGTAAATACCGTGTTACTCATTTGTTTTTAATAAATAAAAATTAAAATTGTGTTTGAATTTGTGTTGCACGTACTCACCCATAATTTAACCATATAATCAAATAGCTTTAGAATAAATAAATATAATTTAATATACTTGCTATAGTTTAGGTTGGTACCATAGACCATAAATGACAGTAAAATATCACCACTTTTGTGAACTGCAACACATTAACATACGAAATGAGATTCCGTTCCTCAGAGAGCCGTCCGTAACTCGGTGAAAATAATTTCTATTATTACAAAGCTGGAGTGTATTTACATGAATTCACTACAGTTTTAAACTGCAAGATTCTTTGTTTGCTGTTATTAAATGTATTATACTATCTTAAAGTGTATCCATATAAATGAAATATCGTTATACAATAGTAGTTTTAGAGGATTAATATACTAAAATAAACTACTTTTATATCATAATTAAGTATACAATGAATCATTTAAGAATACTTTTAAAAGATTATACTACGTATTGAACTGCAACACATTAATAAGCTCATTGTATTTTTCTGTTAAGCGTTTTATAATATAAGACTATTAGTTTGACGGAAAAGACTATGGGAATTTGAATAGTAAGCTTGATTCACACTCTTTTCACACACTAATGCGTATTCTAAAATTAATATATTCTGCAATGAGTTTTAATGAAAATAAATAAACGCTACTAGATAAAAACATTGCTTAATAAAATATAATATAAAATATAAGCATTAGTTAATATGTTGCTATTAACACTATATCGACATGTGTTACTTATATATCCCAGAAAATGAACTGTAAACTGTGCTCTGTAGCGTTTCTGGTGAGGATGGTAAATGCACAGGTGGTAGAGACATCCTACTCTGTTCCTAATCCTTAGAGATAAGTAGATCGTGCACAGAGAGACAATGCTTACTGAGCTTAACCACTGTTTTTCGCTTATTAGAAACCTCAGACAGACGGGGTTTTCCCTCCGACCCCTCTAATTTTATTATGTAGTCCAATAGCTAACAAGTCAATAATATTAGAGAAATTGATTTTTTCTTGCATAAAAAGGCTGTCTAAAACCTAAAAGGTATGTTTATGGATCACCATGGGCGAAGCTCCATATATATTCTTCTTTATGATATCTGATATCTGTATTACTCCTGAGGTTGTACAGCGCTACTTGCAATAATTAAAGTTGTGGAGGCCTCTCTGACAGTCACCACGGTTTTCGCGCAAGCCGCTCCACAATCGGATACAGATCGTACTGGCCACGTTGTACTGATATGGGGACGATTGCCGCGTAACTGCCTATCTCCAGAGAATGTTTAACAACTACCTCAATAATAGGTGGTTGATTTATATGACTACCGACGTGCCACCTGTAGGGAGATCACGGCGATAGCTGCGCAGGGCTCGATCCTGGAACCAGACCTACGGAACATCGCCTATGATGGGATCCTCCGAATGGAAATGACTGAAGCTTCCTCGTAATTAAGTTTTAAGCAGAATTTTGTAATTAAATATAAACAGTCCAGATACGCGCCGTCCCACACAATCCTTCCCAAACATTACCCTTCCATAACATATCATCTGTAACAACGTTCCAGGAAACTGATCTGTTTCTCTACTTGTTGTTTTCAACCTGCCCCGCTTTATACCTGTATGTTTGAATTGTGCTCGATAGGTTTTTGAAGTATGATCAAACAGTCCTTTGTAAACCAAGATGCGAAGATAGCATTATATTTACTTTTGTAGCGTTCCATTTGTGTATACTGTTATTATACATTACCTTATAGTTTTTTCAGGAATGCACTAAAGTGCCTTTTAAAGAATCATTAAAGCTGAAAGCTCCATCATGTAACTAAATATATAATTACAACAAATGTTTATAATCTTAACTGGTTTTTGCAAATTTGAAACATAAACATCTCAAGGACACCATATTGTATAAAAAGGACAAGTATTATAGTTTTTTTAACACGATTCTATTTAAGATATAGTGGTATCTGGTTTAAGGAAATTGTTTGTAATATTAAGGAGAGAATTATGTATTTTTAAATAATGAGTTAATTGTAATCAGAACCAAACAATATCAACTGTTATAAGGCAGAGCTACTGATGAGCAGGAACAATCAGCTGTTTTTATGTTAAGTGCTCTAATCAGCTGATTAAAACTTTTCTTTTTGGACTGTGATCAATTTATTATTTTATGTACCGGTTATGATTATGTAAAAATCAATATAATATATTAAATTTTAATGGGAAACTAAAGATTCACTGGCCTAAAACGTTGCTTATCGCTCTGGAATAAAGAAAAATGTTGTTATATTTTTAACGTTTTAATGAATTTCAGGCAAAAAATAGGGTTTATTAAATTAAAACTTAAGACTTTGTATCCCATTTTAAAGTATATAAAAATTACTTTGTTTTGACATCCAATGATTTGTAGATATCGTTGAAAAAAAGTTACTTTTATTTGGTATGGAAGAATAACAATAACCAAACAGTCTCATTTTTAACTAATATGGATTAGGTAAACATGTAATTAATGTAGCGATAAAGTATAAAATGTTTTAAATTTTTATCATACATATCAAAATTAAAAGTTGCAAGAATCTGTATTCGATGACTATACTGTGATGAGAGTATAATTAGCGTGAGTAGTTTTTAGTCAGCTAAACTTTGACTTGTGGCATGTTTAGATATAGTAAACCATACTCATAGTGATATTACATAATACAATATAATACATATTTTAATGTATAATAATTTATTTCTAGTGTCAGACTTAAGATTTCAATAAATAATAATAATATATACATATATATATAATAAATTTATATATTTATTTTTATATTTTATGTGTACACTGATTATAATATGACTTCTGGTATTAGTCAACTGGAGATGTAGGATGGTAGTATGGAACATGTCATTGGCTCTAGGGCTTCGTCGTCTCTAAAAAATGTTCGACAATTAAAGTTTTGCTTGAAAAGCCAGATGGTTTCTGAGATGACACAAAGGCGGAGAAAGAAGCTTGCCATTAAGCTGGATATGTGCAATGATATTTTAGTCCTAAGCTGGCACCGGGGTTCCATTAATGCATAGTATATAAGTAAATGTGTTTCAGTGTTATATATAAAAAGTACAGTTTACATGTTATTATTATATTTATATATTTGTTATCTAATTATTTATTTGTAACATGTGTTAAATGATATATTGTCGATTTGGTACGAATATTGTTAAAATTTTATTGTTATTGTGAATATTTTATTGTTGTTAGTGATGTATGACTAGTATTTTAATTACTGTTATTATGAGTTGAGTTAATATTATAATTAATACCGACATATATATTGTACATGATCTACAGTAAAATGAGTTAGTGCACTTAGTAAACAGAAGGAAGGAAAAGTTAGAATTGGATTAGCTTATCCAGTTAGAGGTTAGTTACACACAACACAATACTTGTATTAATTACCACAACACGATCACAACTATTATTTCTCAACAACACAGCCGCTTGTGGCAGTTTCAACAAAATATAGAAAAACACAATGTGGGTAGTAAATTGTAAATGGATAGTTTAGTAATTACTTCTGATGAATAGTGTCACTGAGTATCCAGAATGATGCCGGCTAATGCATAACTGGGTCCGGCAAAGTTTGGACGAACCGCTGTCAAAAAGCTAAACTGAACTTTGCTCTCTGAACAGGTTGGGCAACCAATCGAAATAAAATCTCTGTTAGCCGGCGTTGTTAAAAAATATTTGGACATTCATACAAACCTATCAGCTCTGGTTCACGTCAATAGTGTTTAAAAAAATAATTACAAAGAAAACACCACAATTTTAAATAATTATTTAAGTTGCTGGACTCTAGGTTAAGTGTCTTAATATTATTATTAAATTATATCATTGGCCGAACTACTGGTAATAGTGGTCAGTAAATTCCAAATAGTTGTAGTGAATTGCACTTTGTAAATTATTGACGGAATAAAATTATTATTATTATTATAGTGTAAGATGTTTGCTTTTACATGAACACAAAATTCCAATTCCAATTTTGTCTCTTTCTATAAGTGATTTTGGGGATGTATACTACTATATAAACAAGTATAGATAAATTAGTATGAAGTTAAACACAAAATAGTGGCAACACAACTAGGACAACACCGCCCTGTATATTTTGGTGGTTTGCGCGTCCAATTGACGGGTGGCGGCCGCAGCAAATTGAGAAAATAAGTTAAATGTTAATGTATTTCGAAGTATTTTAGCTTAACTTATAGTTCATCTCCAAATTCAGGTATTTGAACTTTTTTGAAGTAGGAATCTTCACCCTATTAACATTATACTAGGTAATGCCAAATTTACGCCAAAGCTACGGGTGTTGTGCATGTTGAGTAACTATCTACTCACCGAAGTTTTGGGTGGATTAAAAGCGGTTCATTATGTGGATATCATACACTATCTTATCGTTTCATTCTCCCTCCACTCCTTTCCACATTAGTTGCTGTTTATGTTGATTCAGATTATTACACATTTTTCTAACGACCCTCAACCGTGGAATAACTTGAAAGTGGCCACGGTTTTGATTTTTGATCATAGCTGTGGGAAAAAAGGAAGTATGTAAGCCAACTTTCAGTATGTAAGCGATAACGTTTACAACAGAATATATTATTATTGTTCATTGAAAAATCCATTATATTTTGAGTCAATATAATTCGCACATTGACTTATAAAGAATCCTTAGAATACATTGTTATATTATTTCAGGTTCGTCAAGGTGTTTCCAGAGGCGGTTTGTGTCCGCAACAGTAGTCAAGAGATGACTGTCAACGTTCTTTTGTGTAGTGTTGAGAAGAGTGTACATATCATCTATGGATCCATTTTCTACTTTGAAGAAGGGATATGATGGAGAAACGCTTGAATTCTTTTTTTCTTAATTTTGAATTACGTTTAATCAGTAATCGTACGTTTAAAAGTAAGGAAAGTATGCAAGTAAATGTAAATATAAAATTATTAATCTCATAAAACAATTATACATTTTGGATGAATTTAAGTTGAGAGCCTTAGACATTATGAGTACTTGTTGCGGTCAATGATAGTGAAAAATATCAGACTTAATCCTAATTACAAACTGGTATTTCCTGTCACTTTCAAACGTTGAGGTCAAAATGCATGAAAAGATTTCCATTGCCTAAAGGTAAACTGTGAGTGAAGCAGGTTAAAATTGAAATTAACTGTATAGAAAATATAAAAATTTTCTTCATTAATGTATTAAATCGATAAAATACCTACCATGTACAAGATTGTATAAGTTTAAAAGTATTATCTCTCGGTTTAGTGAAAATATTGTTGTTTATTAAAGTTATCCACATTTGATATTATTTGCAAATCATATTCTGCTTTAGTTTGATTAAAACAGTAACCGTAGCTACAACGTATAAATGTTTGTAGTGTATGAATATAATCCACAAATTTTTAATGGATGGACAGTGTTAGAAACACATAATAATAAACCTCATAGTGTTGAACAGCCTACTGATTAAATTAAATCATTGCTATTTTTCAGGTAACTCATGTAGAACGGTGTATATAGTTAGTAAATATGATTACAAAATTAAAAATATACAACTCAATTTTTCCGTGTAAGAAACAAGTTTTATAGTGTAGATTTGTATGCATTTCAACATCATTATTCAGTGAGTAGGATATTCAGGATGGGTTAGGTTAGGGGTAGGGGCCGCCGTCTATCGCAGTCTCTTGAGGAGGAATAGCGGGTAGGTTACTAGGAGGAAAGGGAGAACGAAGGCCAGCCTCTCCAATCAAAGCGGTTATCGGACGGGACTCTCTAATGTCTAGACTAGCAAGAGTCTTTAACATAAAGGAAACTCCACTCACACTTACATTCATCCTTCGTTGTAGGTTATACGTATAGATCAATCCTTCCATCTCGATATTCCGACATATATAGCTAGTGATTTGCCCCTCCTGGACATCCAATAAGTGGCCTAGAATAAAGTGTCATATTGGTGTTTGAAAATCAGTGCAGGTTTTGCAGCTAGAAACCAGGCAGAATTGAACCCTTCTGATCGGTTACGAGGATGCTTGTTTTATTAAGTTATTACATTAATTGCTCACAAGATGTTTACATTGTACTAACACAATTTATTTGGTAATATATAGCTGTCAATATTGTCATTAACACTTTGATGGTCAATTAAAATCGTGTCGATCATGACTGCCCTATTATTAGAGTCTGCTCAATGTATAGATTGAGATAGATTAATTGCTCACAAGATGTTTACATTGCACTAACACAATTTATTTGGTAATATATAGCTGTCAATATTGTCATTAACACTTTGATGGTCAATTAAAATCGTGTCGATCATGACTGCCCTATTATTAGAGTCTGCTCAATGTATAGATTGAGATAGATTAATTGCTCACAAGATGTTTACATTGCACTAACACAATTTATTTGGTAATATATAGCTGTCAATATTGTCATTAACACTTTGATGGTCAATTAAAATCGTGTCGATTATGACTGCCCTATTATTGAGTCTGCTCAATGTATAGATTGAGATAGATTAATTTCAGATTTAGTATTTACGCTTGTATTTCCTATAGCAAGATACCCAATGTTATACAGAAGTTAATTACCTTAACCCATGAGAATTAGATATAAAAGTACAATGCTAGTTGGCATGCTTGCTTTAATTAGACTTTAATGTCAGAAATGGAAATTTCGTTAATGTACTTTGCTGGTTTCGGTAATGTCTGGGGAAATGTCATCCCACAGATTACGATGCAAAAGATACACAAATATTTTAATGTCTAGGTTCTGCAGAATAGTAGTAAGACAAAGTATGACGTCAGAAAGCATGGAGCTCCTGTATTATCTGACCATACACAAGATAAGATTCTTACTTAAATATACAGAAAACATCTTTGCTGGTATGCTTAGTTTCTTCAGGCTCCTTGTTTGAAGAGGAAATCTCAAATCAGTGTATGATAACCCCAGTTTCCAATAAGTAGCATCATTAACAATATTGAGTATCGAGCTGACAAAGGCTGACTACAGCGATGTTCAAGTGAGCGACAAGTTCCTCAGTCTTTAGTCTGACAGCGGTGGTCATTAATTACTGAATATGGAGGGTTGAAAGTGCTAGGAATTAGGAAGAAGTTACTAACTGAGTAGTCAATATAGATTCAGAATACTTAATTAAAATTGGCCTAAAAAAAGACGTACCCGTCCACTTTGCCTACATCTGCATAATATATTAGCCGTTTTATATGGTTTTATTTAGTAATACTTTTAATTTAAAAACTATAAAATCGTGTTGTATGCATTTAAATGTAAAATAATAACTATAAAAATAATCTTTTGCGTTGAAACGTGTACAAGTTTTCTAATTTTCAGTCTATGTTATTTTTATAAATAAATTGATGGGTTTTAAAATTTTTACAAATAAAACACAACAGTCCTTTTAATACGAAGTTAATTTACAAATACATAGATAACATACATAGATAGTGCAAAACAGCAAAAACAAATATACCCAACAATAACATATCATAGTTTATTGCATAAACTAAATATTTTGCTTAAACATTTTTACATATAAGGGTGGTAATACTTCTAGTGTACAATAATTTTTATTAATTATTAGATATATGCAATGATTTATATTTAATTTAAAATTTATAAATTAAACTTAAATTATTTACATTTTAAGAAAACAAATCTAAAATTCATCAGAAGTGTTCTACGATATTTTGCTGGAAGAATATTAATACCATTATTACATATATTTAGCTAGCCAAATACTTCGGTTGTAATTTGTTTGCATCACTAAACGTCGTAGTATTCTAAAATGTAAATGTGCTTTTGATATGTTTGAAACATTTAAGGTTTTAAAACTAGCCATAAGACGCTGATGAATCTACATATTTTGCTAACATCTGAGAAATGTACCAAATTAATTAGTCTTTTATAATAACTTGTAGAGAAATAAATTCAAGGTAAATGTAATATATACCATTAATTTACATTAGGAAACATCATCTATCTTTAAGACCTCGTTTATAATGTTGATTGCCTATATTTTCTTAACTTTCACTTTTTACATTATAAATCTTCTTTTTAGAAATAGATCTCTGTTATAATGTATCAGTTTTAGGTTAATTTTTCATTTTGTCTTATGTAATTATTTCATTTACGTATTTAATATGTAACAGTTTAAAATTTTTTAAATTTAGTATTTGCTTACGAAACTCACTATAGCGCATTTCATAACTTCTCGTAACCACAAAGTATTAGTTAAGTATTATTAACCTTACACTTTTCTTTGAACAAATATTATTACTTTTTTAAATGTAGTGAATCTCTTGCACCGATTTACCAGTAAATCTTATGTTTCTTGTCAATTAACATAGTAGAATCAGTATAAAATTTAAGGATATTAATTTTAAGGAAAATTATAAAGTTATTGTATATGTTTTACCAAAAAACGCGGTTCTTTAAACGAGATTCTCTGGGATTTACTGTGTTATAAATGTTCATGAGTTATGGTTAGTAATAAACGTTACACCCACGCTAGACACATGTTAGTAGGGTATAAGCGGAGGAAAATTAAATTGCTATTGGTAATAACAAATTGTAATACAAAAAAAGTTTTTAAATAGTAACTCCTCTTAGGAAAATAACAGTGGTTGATTAAGAACAAATTAGTTTATTTACAGTAGTTATACAGAAGACTATGAAGTTTAGTTAGGCTAAGCTAAACAATGTTAAATATAGATACTACTATAACATTTTTATATAAGTTCATTTATGATCAATTCGTATTAGTCTATGAAAACAAAAGTTATATTCTAAGAGGCAAGAGCCAAATTGAACAGATTTACGTATCATGCACATTACAAGCTATCATCTCTTTAGATTTACACATTTCAAATCAAACGTGAGTCACATAAATAATAGTTATTTTATGTCTAGAAACTAGATAAATATAATAAAAGTTACCACTTTGTCCAATAAAATATTGTTGTACCATTTTTCATCTTTTGATAACCTTCAAATTTATACTTCTAAAACGTAAAACTAGGCTGGCACCATTTGTTTAATTCTCAGAAAAAAACTCTCTATCGATTTGAAGGATAACCGAGTTCTGTCTTCTTTCTGTCTGGAGTCTTAAATGAGCTTTAAAGCTAAACATACCGGAAAATGTTATGAATTATATCCGATAGATTGCAGCACCTCTGTTTTAAAACATTTTATCTGTTTTTCATTACATTTTCAACATAATTTAATTTGAAACAGTGATTTGTATAATATAAAATTATATAATTTGATGTATTAAAGTAAAAACATAAATTTAAACAAATATATATTGTTCGGAATGTATATGTAAAATTGGAAAATGATATTGGCTGGTAATCATTTTTAGCACAGTAAAATCATATAAATTAAAACAAATTTTAAATTGGTTAAATAATTTTATCAGAATTCTTTTCTCATTATCTGCGGAATTCATATCATGCCAGGTATGTTTACCGTCGCTCTCTAAGACTCCCACAATCTCCTGCCACCGCGCAATAACACAGCCTTGTCAAGACACGAAACACAGATAATTTCATCTTCCCAAATTATTTAAACTTCAGTTATATATTAAGTATGTATAATTTTTGTCTGTAAAAATAAAATATAATAAAGAACACGATGTCACCTGGCAAAAAATATAACATTAGCAGCTAAAGTCCCATATTTTTGGGTCACTAAAGTTATAATTGGATATAAGGTTATACCCTTGTCTTACAACAAGTCCTTCCCCTGCCATTAAAGTAATCATTTCCACTACTTATTTAATCACTACCTAAGACCACTCAAAGGAACCTGTCATAGAGACTAATTCTTGAGGTTCATTTGAAATTCATAATTAAGAAAAACGTGTAAGATCGGTAAAGCGTAGTCAGTTAATATCTCATAATATGATTTAGCGAAAATTAAGGTGCAAGTATTGTTAACGCAATATAGACTACGCTTTTTCTATTATAATATTTTTAGTGCTATATTGTTTCGATTAGTGTCATGAATAAAACACTTTTTATAATCGATTGCGTGAATAAAGTCGTGGAGCAAAGATTATCGGATTTATTTGTCATAACGACTAACGCTATACGTATCAGGTGGAATATTTATAACAATGATAGTCATCCTGATAATTAAGTCAAATATTGTTAAATAAACTAGAATGAACGAAAAAGTTCGAACACAAGCTAAGGAGTAGTTGAATGGGGTCTGAATTTAATTTCGTTAAGACTAAGCGACTAAGCGTGGGAGAGAGAGGTTTTAGTGGCAGCGGGTTCTCGGTTTTCACAGAAAGGACAAACCATGCCTCAGATTCTACGGTAAAAACAAGTTTGTAATTATTATACATTTAATGAACGTCGATGGTACTCCATCACAGTTGCGAAAGGAATTTGTCTGTCTTTAATAAAAACCTACCTTGCCGCTCGGAGAATGAGCCTAATGTCCTTGTAATATATAGAGACCTGCATACTACTACTGTCAGAATTTCTTATACGAATTATTAGCAAAGTAACAGTGCACTCTCGGCAAACTCAGATATGTGTAATAACATGTACTAATCTCTTTTTGTAACAGATTTATAAGATAAACTTTAGTACAGCTGAATGTAATAATTTATTATAATATTACGCTGTAACTCAAATATGATCGTGATCAGCCTGCACTACAATTGAATTGCCATTTTTCTTACTAACCCGTATTTTTCAAAGTACTTGGATTTTAAGAATAATATCTTACAAATTACTTAAATGAGTTTGCAAAATAACCTGACTAGTATCTGTTTAAGCAGTTTTTCTAGTAGTAATACATACATCTTTTATAAAGTATAGTTATATGAAATACTCAGTGTGATTTCATATAAGAAAAATATTTTACACAATATAATCGTAACTATTATATGTTTAACACTCAATCATTAGAGAAAAAACACAAAAAATCATATCGTTTACATATAGTTTACAACAGCAATATCAGTTTATTTAAATGATATTGTAGAAACAGTAGATAATTGCTTATAATGATTGAAATACAATTTTCGTATAAGTATCTATTACAAGTAAATTTTCTCCTGTTACCTTAAAATACTATAAGCTATTATATATAAACAAAAAGCTCAACTCATTCTAGATTTATTGTACACAAAGGTAGAAGTAAATAGAAGTGACGTTTTGATTATTCGAGTAAAATTGTTTATAACTATGATAGAAATATATTGAAACGTGTAATGCTACTATTTTCAATTTTATAGCATTTGCCACAATATAAAAATGGATGTTTTTGAAGGTTTACTTGACTTGAGAAGGACTGTTAATATCTATATAACGCCGAGCTATGACGCAGAGAATTCTACCTTAAGCGTACAACGTAACTATGAACGGTACAAAACACAACTCTTTTTCCGAAAAGAAGTCATGTAACCTGGCCTGCACAGGGTCACAGTCGCAGTAGTCGCACTCCACATATGTCTCGTTGCTGCCCGAGGGTGTCTTTTCGAAACCTGGAGCCATATATAATACATAATTTTTAATTTTCCTAAGGTAAATAAAAAATATAAATTTCTGTGTAACGAAACTAATTAAGATATTTTGCCCCCAATGAAATATTTGAACTTTTAATTTGATTTTGTCTTCGAGATTCCAGGGAATGTGGATTAAAACTATATAAGCAGAAAGAAAACTACTAAATGAATTATAATTAGTTATTAATATGATGAGTGAGGGAAAACAATAAATGTGAAAAGACTAAAATATCTCTTTTTTCTTTTTTTAATAAGGTGAAAACAACGGTACTGCCTCCTTCTCAGACTATCAGATGTCCCAAACTAAGTAGTGTCTTTATTGACAATGAGGAGCTGCAAAAGTTGGTACTTGCGAGAATGCTGTGGTCAAACCTCGTAACATAGAGTACTTTAAGATTACACTTATGTTAACCTCAAAATCCCTCAAGTATCTTGTACAAACTTATATATATATATATATATATATATATATATATATATATATATATATATATATATATACACATTAAATTGTATAAATGGCAAATCCTTATTTAATTTCAATGAACATTGAATCACAAAAAGTACTTGCTCCGCGGGTACATATATATATATATATATATATATATATATATATATATATATATATATATATATATATATGTATATACAGGGTGAGTGGCTCTTGGTGTGACAACATTTTTTGCCTTATAATGCAATGTTAATTTGATACAATGACGGTTATAAAAAGTCTAACTCCAAATATTAGGTCTGAAATTAATTATTTTCAGTTTTTCTACAAAACTCGTGTTATTGTACGTAAATCTGGCCGATGGTCATATGACATACCATTTTAAAGCCTATCAAAAGGCAAAGTTTTTAATATCAATTGACACATTCTTGTGTACAGGGTGTGGTAAAAAGATGGGGTTCAATGATATTTCAGTTTTTCTTAAACTTAGCAACTTTGCCATTTGAATCGACCTGAAGCTTAATTTTCTTTTCTTACCGTTTGAACCGATAACTTTTTCTAATTTAAAATTTAAAGGAGAATCTAAAAATTATGTAGTTTGCTGACATATACCTGTACGTTGCTGAGAAACTTTGCCATTTGATAGGCTTTAAAATGGTATGCCATATGACCATCGGCCAGATTTACGTACAAAAAACACGAGTTTTTTTAGAAAAACTGAAAATAATTCATCTCAGACCTAATTTTTGGAATTAGACTATTTTATAACCATTATTGTATCATATTTACATTGCATTATATTGTTTTCGAATTGGGGTTGGGAGAAGCAATCACTGGAAATTTAATTGGGGTGTTACTGACGACCAGACGTGTGATTGTGGCGCAAACTCTCAGACAATGGAGCACATTGTAAACGACTGCCCTTTGCGATTGTTTTCTGGTGGTCTGGCTGGTCTGAGTGGTTTAGAGGATGGGTCTCTAAACTGGCTCAGTAATTTGGATTTAGCTTTGTGACGGGAGATCTTAATATTATTTTTAATTTATGACTCAAGAACTTTGTTCTTACGTACTTTTAATTAATTGTAATTTTTAATTTATTTATTTATGGATAGCTGCTTTTGTCCCCCATACGATATATATAATATATATTGCAATTATAACCCAAAAAATTTTGTCACACCAAGAGCCACTCACCCTGTATACATAAAACAACGGTAAATATTATGCTAATAAAAAAGTGTTACAATATATTAAAAAATTATCCTTACACGGAATCTATTGCAAATATTGGACAATAGGACATTTAAATTATATTAAGAAATAATTATCGGAATTCCTTAGAACAAAAAGTTGTATAATTAAACAAAATCCTCTACGACAAATATTTTAATACTTTATATGGTATTTAATAAAACATTATATTTTGCATTTCATGATCATCTGGGGGCATATAGGTTGCGTTAACTAAGGAAGTGGTGCTGGCTATCGGTCTTTTATTTAAAAAAAAATCATGATATAGAATATGGTTTTGAAATAAAAATTGAGATTTTCGTACAATTTTGACTTTAAATAAGTTATATTCTATGATTTATAAGAGACGTGATTTTCCAATTATTTTTTTAGGTAAAAACATTAAATAAATTATCTAAAGAAATAATTATCAATTATATATTAATTCTTGGTATGGTGTAACAACAATTAGGAGAAAACTGGTGATCGATCTTTCAAACATATGACATTGGTTTATTGTACACACATAAAAGAAATTAAGTTTAGTTAATAATACTGAAAATGTAGGCTTTCTAATTTTTAGGAAAATGATTTGTTATATTTCCAAAGTGATTTGAGTACTAATTGCTAATGGAAAATATATTGATTCTGTTAATGAGAGGAACATTATAAATGCTCGTCAGGAACAATCGATCATCGGCAGACAAGTGAGTAATTATGCCTCCCTAAAACGTGTCAGTTGAGCTCGTCCAATTTACAGTGCCTATTTATCTTTTGGTAAAAGCTTTTTTATAGAGGCACATTTAATTAATATACCCTGCTTATATGTATTATATAGTATGTAATATAGCCTGTAAAAGTTAACATAAATATCGTCAAAAACATATGGTGTAAAATTAAAAAAAATGTATTCAGTTAATAAATTAATCGTGTTTACACAGGTGAATCGAAAATTGATTTAAGTAATGCGTATTGTCGAACGAATCAATAATTGTTACTTCTCAAATAACTTTTTAATTTTTTTGGGAAGAATTAAAACTGAATGTTTTTTTATATTTAACATTGGAAATAACTTTTCATTCCCAGTAGCAGCGCATGAGTCGAAATTATTGTTTATATAATAAATGTTGACGGGAGTGACTGCATAACATATTCGTCATAGTAGATAGTGGTAGGATCCTAAAGTAGACATCATGAAACTATTAAGAACGTAAACCACAAAAGCGCGAAAACACATATGGGAGATATTTTAAGTCATCAGTCTTATTACTAGCTGTTTGTGAGCATAGTCAACGCTAAAAATCCTAATATTTAGGATGACAATGCTAGAAGACGTATAAGGCCTATGGAGGTCGATTTTCATGAATGAAAATTGTTGAAAGTGATCTTGGGCCAACGTAGGAATTGCGCATAAGCCGTGTTATTCCGGGATATAATTAAGAGCAGGAGGCTTCTGCAGTCTAGGACCATATAATTACTAGACTTTCCCATAGATATAGAGAGTGGAAGCTTCTAAAAACACTGAGAGTATGTTGATTATAGAAATGAGGCTCCAAATGACTATATGATTCCAAAGACTGAAAACTCTTAGAGATCTGTTGGAAAGATAAGTAGTTATATCAGGTAGCGCACCTTGTATCAATAAGTTTTAGAAATCTGTTGTGCCTAAGACCATATATTAAAAGAATTCAATTTGGCAGAAATTTTCAATATTTTAGGGAGAATTATATCTGAGTTCAGATACAATGTTGCGCAAGAAGCATTTTACTATTGAGTACAGGGTATTTAAGGAAACAAGGCTTCAAAAGACTAAAACTCTTACGAAGACATCTTTAATGCTATGAGTAACATCTTATATAAATCTCATAAGCAGTTAACATATATAAGAATTATTAAAAAGCTAATGCATTTGACGAATTTATTCTGCAGTAAATCTGGGTTCATATAAGACAAAAAATCATAACAATAGTTTGCTTTGAAAATCACATTGCAGTCTAACGTAAATGGCCAAGTGTTGCGTGAAATCATCCAATCCAACAAATTAAATTCCTCACATATAGTGATAAGTTTCTGGAATATGGAATATAATAATATGTGGCATACCATATAGGTGTTAAAATATGATTATTATTTATTTATTCTATGTGTTTTGCCATTGACAGTATGCACAAGATTAATAATGTAACTAAAGTCAATTGGGCATACAGAAAATTATGCTCGTTATAAGTCCATGTGTACTATTTAAAATGGTGATGTAGTGGTAATATTTCACCAAAAAACTCTTAAGTAAACTATAAAAAAACAAACAAAAAATCAGACAAGAATCAAATTTCAGTTATCCAATTTCTAAAACTGGCGTGGAAGGTAGTGTAAACGCTCAGCCATTAAAATTCATTAATATAAAAGAGGTAATAAAATGTATAAAATAAGCTTCTTAAACAAAATATACATTTTAATATGATATAAGTGATATGAGGA
Organism: Homalodisca vitripennis; assembly: GCF_021130785.1. Taxonomy (NCBI): domain Eukaryota; kingdom Metazoa; phylum Arthropoda; class Insecta; order Hemiptera; family Cicadellidae; genus Homalodisca; species Homalodisca vitripennis. Next base: position 49,560,929 of record NC_060210.1, read on the forward strand.
ATACACACATAACACTCTAGTTACCTTTACTGCAGCATTTTAAACACAACTTTGGTTTGAAACACACACACACACACACACACACACACACACATACACACACACACACACACATGGTAGTATACAAGTAAAATATTGTTTATTATACATATATAATCATGAATATCTATTGAAATGGTAAGCACTATTTTTAATTAGTGACAAATTGTTACATATCATATTTTATCGAATTAGTTGTAATTTAACACATATTTATATCAGAAAACAACACTTTACAACAATATCACCTTTTAAAATTGAAAGAAATTATTCATATAATTACATTTTACTAAAAAATTTAGAATTTATTAATTGATCATCAAGCAGATTATTTATTTATTCGTAGTTTATCCCATGGTTCGATGTTTTAATTATCTACCAAACTATTTGATGCAATATGTCTGGAAATTATAATAAAGACTAGCGTTTGTTATTTTATAAAGTTAGCCTATAATGCGCAATGAAAGATAAGAATGTAGTGTTACGAGAATGTGGAGAATTTTCCAGACAAATAGGTCAACCTCTGATACAAGGAAATGTGACCAAACATTCCAGAGTCCTGACAATAACAAAAGGGATAATAAATGAATAGCGACGTAGGAGAGAGAGTTCTCAGTGGGATGGTTCGGCCCCTTTATCTGGCCTGCCTCTCCTCCCCTTACAACAGCTGTGTGTGGGTTCTTTATAAACATAATTGTAAAGTCAAAGAATTAGTGGTAATACTCTTGATCGTAACAGTTGGTTTGTGTTAAAATTATTGCTTGTGTCAATGTTAAATTGTGTAGTATAGATACTCAATATAGTTAATGGCAGTATTGTGACAGCACAAATTAGTGACATTTCATAAATAATAATTTTAATCAAAGGAAATCCAGTTTTAAGTTCATCAGTATTGTATTTAGATTTACTTATTGAATAAATAAATATTTAATGAATTGATATATTCACCGAGCGTTTTATTTTAGCCAACTAGTAACAGTAATAAAAACATTGTTTGGATGTTAAATAATTTTTTGTATAAATTGGACAAATTATATTACTACTAAAGCTTTAAAATATAATAAAACAACAAAGAATAATTGGTTTCACTGGTAATAGTGGATTAAAAAACAAATTGGAACTGTTTCGATTGACAATGACTGCACGTTGACAAATAAACATTAAAATTAAGATCAAAAGATGTTATAATATCATGCTTCCTAGAGCGGTCCAATAGTAATCTTTTAGTACACACAGGTAATCTATTGATACATGTTTATCTATATTTAACTACGTATAGAAATTTATTAAATAACGGATTATTAAATAAAAGTAAGCATAAATATAATAATGTCTTCTTTAACTGCATATTTAATGAAGATATCGATCATTAATTACTGAATTCGTCTACTACAGCCGGATCTTAATATGTTGGCTGTTCGTTCCAAAAAAATTCTTATCAAATAATATTTCATGTTGAAATATTAAAAGTTTTCCATAACGTGTCTTATCCTCTTACAGTTTGTTCCAAAACACGTCTTATCCATTATGTTCCAAACAAAGTCTTATCCTAAGTAGCCATATTGGAAATTAATATTTAATTTTCCAAAATGAGTCTTATACATTCAGATCTTTTACTATTGACCAAAATTAAAAAAAAATCTGTAATTATATTAGTTTCAATAATATTTTGTGTTGAATGTAACCTAAATTTGGCTAGCCTGCATTTTACAGACGTTTGTGTCATTTTTTGTGTGTAATAGATCCCAACATCTGGAAAATCTCTTGACTCTTGACTGACTGTAGAAGCATTGTTCAATGTTCATGTTACTAGGTTAATTATTGCTACTAGTTTCATTGTTTGTGAGAAATGGAAGACTGCACGTTTAATAAGAAAAGCTTCTCCTGGAGAAGCTAGATTGAAAGGGCGTCATCCTGAAAACTGGAAAAAGACCAAAGAGAAGAAACAAAGGTAAGTAAATATAAGTTTCTTATTAGGACCGTGCAAATCATAACCTCATTATCCTAGCTTACACGTCATCATTCTTAGATCTCGCTTTATTATTTAAATTGCATTAATTTATAAATTAACGTGACAAAACTGATGTTATGTTTTATTTTCAGAAATCAGCCAAAGATGTTGCCAAGTCATTCCAGTTACCAAGAATGGAACAGTCATTCAGTTGGGGAGTGAAGGATGTCCCAACTTTGACTGGAAACAATATGTTACTGAGATTCAGAAAAAAGCCAGCTAATTGGCATTTTCAATTCAATCCAAGTAAAAGGATTAAGCTTTAACTTCAATAGAGTAAAAAACATTGTTTACGTTCGTGGAGAGATGAATTACAGAACAAACCTAAATGTCTTCCGTTCTGTTTTGAAATCTGGCATGTCCTACGAAGCCCTAGATCCTGCGATCATTCAGCCTGGGAGAGCTATTAACCAAGCTAAATTGACAGACGTAAAAAATTTATTGACTGCACATTTTGGAAATGGATGGGAGCGACTAGAGAATTTATCCTTTTATACCAAACTAGCTGAAGTAGGAAGAGATGCTGAAGAATATGATGAAAAATCTGTGCAGACACTCAACTGGAAGATCCATTACAACTCACATGTATTTAAAAATATGTGTTCTAGTTTTATAATCTTTTCACAAAACTAAGTAATTAAGGTAATTTAAATTTCATAAAATGTAGGTTTGATGTATTTTGTTCTGTTTAATATATTTTCCAGGTTAAAATTTAACTTATTTCTTTATAAACTAGTATTTAAAAAGTATTATTATAAAATTTCTTTAAATTAAAAAAACTTGTCGTGTATATTTCTCAATTTAAAAATGTCTTTATTTAATAATTTTTTATGTCTTTAAAAAATTTTTTTGTTTTTCCAAAACATGTCCCATCCCAAGCGTTATGTTCCAAAACTTACCTTATCCACAAGTCAATTCCAAAACGGGTCTTATCCAACTTTTACATAAATAATACAAATGAACTAATGAATCTAGATAAAAAGTACTCCTTAATAGTAAATCTATAATTCTTAATAATTAAAATGGTATAATACAGTGTATACGCAAACTATTAAAACATAGTGTAACAGTTTTTTGCATTTCCCCGACAATTGTGAAAAGTGGACAAGGAACGTTTTGGAAATACAGGACTCATTAATGTTTATTTATCAATATTTGCATAAAAACAGCATTACACACAATCTGCATTAATATGATAATTTCTTTACCTATTTCGATATATTAATGAAATATTACTACATATTAACTAAAAATATAACATCTACAACCAAATACAGCACTTATTTATAATCTTTATTGCTGGCAGAAACTATTACAAACCAATAAAAAATACATTTTTATCATTAACTCTGAAACATACGACTTAAATACCACTTAAATATACATTGTATATATTAGCCTCAACTTAAAAATGCTAATGCTTCAACTTTATTTGTTACGTTTGGTGTTAAGTTGATAATATTAAGCTACAAAAAACACAATTTTATAAATTGGTTTAGTGTCGAAATAAAGATGCAGATCATTGCGCCCGCCCTTTGCACCCCTAATAACTAGAAGAGGACTTAACCACTAAACGTGTATAAGATCAGAAATGACCAGTTTAGGAACTGAAAATTTCTAAAATGCATAAAAATTAAATCAACGTGAATCTGTGTTTTCAAATTTCTTTGCTGAGTCAAATTATTTGAATATATTATTTATTTTTTTTTTAATAATTGGGGAATCGTACACTCTTATTAAAAATGAAGTTGTTAGAGTGACTTTTTCTTTAAATGAACAGTTTTATATCGTAAAAGATGATCGTAAACTTACATTTTAAATCAAAACTAAATATTGTTAACCATAAAAATGGTCTTCTGTACAAGTGGATATGAAAGAAAGTATCAAAGTATATTTTTACAGTGTTTTATGCTATGAAATAAATATATGGCATATGAAAACATATTATATTCTAGCTGACTGGAGTATACATGAAGCAGAACCAAAGTCAATACAAAGTTCTCACATTGTTTAAATCGAATAGTTTGTACATTTGATAATATTGAGATTTTTTGGTTATATTCACTATAATAAAAAACTTTTAGGGTACAATTACGGTAAAAAAATGTGTAGTTCTTTATAAGATTACTTTTAATTTCCAGTGAGTGATTCAGTCACTACGCTTAATTTAGTGATTGTAAGCAATGCAATTTGACAAATTGTATATAATATAAGAATAAATCACCATATAATGTTTTAAAATGCAAACATCAAACTTTAGCGATAATTCAGCCACTGATTCTCATCTATGCTTCAATTCAGGAAGAGTAAACGAACGAATATAAATCACAAAAGCAACGTTGCGTTTAACAGTCACGGGTTAACAACAAGTACACAGAAATTTAGTGTGGTATACATTATACACTGTACTGGACACTTGTAATAGTATTCACTGTTTTTAATGTAATTAAAAAAATACACTTTTCTTACAGCGTCTACTCATGAATACAAACAAACACTTTATAAAACAACTCCGTGTTTGCGTTCAGCTTTGCGATTTAACAGACTATCAAAGTGGTTAAAAGTAATGTTTACATTTTTGCTAGTTTTTACTTTACCTTCCAAACGTATGGTTTGTGTAATCGTCCGTAATTGTTTGTGGACAAGGTAGGAATACGCCAGGCCACATGTTGCGTAAAAGACTTCGCTGAAGTTGCATGACAAATTCTAACTTTAAGGCAAATATTATTCTACAGGACTATAACGACGGAAGGGGGCGAACGGAACCTGCATCCCAACTAAGAGCGTTTTACTGCAAAATTACCATCGCTTAATAGTATATTCTCGGCTAAAAATAAAATTTATGATGGAAATTTGAAATCATACTCAAATGTAATAATTCAAACTTTATAACTATTTAAATTTATGAAACAAGTGATACTTGAAGTAGTGAAAACATGTGAATTTGACTGTCACGCAGCAATTAAAAGAGTGAGATTATTTTTTACTATTTATTGTGGTTTTACTATTTCAGGCAAACGAGGATCCGGTACAAAGTATCTGTTACGGTAATCTCTACGTGATCAGTTGTCACAATAGTTAGTGAGTTGCCTAACTCTGAGCAGTTTATTGTCATTCGTCGGCACTACAAGGACACACTGCCCTTGTCAGTCTGAACAAGCAGTTGCCACTTACCATAAATTAACAAAACCTGTTCTATTTAATCTGTGTTAAAAATAAAAAGAATCGTGTTATACAAAACTACAAGCTCAAGGTAATGACTAAGAGCTCCATAAAGTAGCAACCGATGCCAAATTCCCATCCGGTCAAGAATAAAAGTTGTGATAGTATTTAATTACACCATAAACATCCTGGTGATTGGTGGTAGAGTACTTTTACTCTAAACTTTAAACACTCTGACATATGAACTGCCCTCCTTTTATTAGTTCATGAGTACATTTAGGGTCTAGTATTTTTAAAAGTTCCAGGGGGAAAGGCCCCTGGTTCCCCTATCAATATGAAGAGGTTTTCATACCATCTACTCTCTGGTGTTCTGGGGACAGGCGGTCTTCTTGCAAGGACAGGATAGCTTAGTGGTCACCCATTTAGGTAGCAGCCACGCTCGACGGTGCTTGATCCGGATATATTGCGATCACATTTGCACCCTCTACACTGCACCATTGGCAGTGTTTTGTATTACGTTATATACATATTTTTGAGAATTACATAAATACCTTTGGTTGTTTTAAAATTTTTCAAAAAGTCACAAGCACTTTTAACTATCTGACTTGTTTAATAAATAAGTATTGTCGTGTATTAAATAAAAGAAGTAAATCTAAGTTTTAATTTGGTATTGCACAGGTGATAGAAACCTTATATCCGTTAAAGTTGATTTACAGCAATTACCCATTAAGTTGATGAGCAAAATGTTTATTTGCACTAAAAATCCTTATTTGTTTATTTTGTTCCTTTGTTTGCCAACAGCAATATACAAATTCTATTGAATCCAACAAAGAAGTTGGATTATTCCTGAGTGATTTAAACTTTCACTTTGTTTGTTAATTGTGAGTCTAACGAATATTTTTAAGAAAATAAACGTAAAATTACGTTACTTTAATGACGGATTTGTAAATACATCACCAAGTGATGTTTTTAATTATAGTTTAACACATTCACTAACGACCAACATAAACTCAAGTTTGCGTAAAAGCCGTTTACCCCAACAATAAATTATTCACACGCCACGCACCACACTCTACATACACTATGTGCGATTAGTTTATTAAATAGTATTTTATCTAAGAGTCTTCATGTAAATCATACAAAAATGTAAAGCTAATTATATTAGTTTATACAGATGTTCTTTAGTTACAAAAACTTTTGGATACATAATAGTATTTAAAATTCACCTCCTTTTATATGAGTATTTCAAATGGTTTCTAATTGTTTGAATAGAGGAAATTAGATTTGAATCTATATAAGGACTTGTGCTGTAATTGAATTTAATAGACACGGTTCTCAATATTGACCCTCTGTATGCACTGATTTGTTTTCATTGTAAAACAACTAAATACATATGGTCTAAATCAATCGTACATCATCCCTGCATGATTTCTCAAAACATTGTTTGAGATATTTTAATATGCTATAAGAGTGATTTAGTTATCATACCATGTAAAACTATTATCATACCAAGAACCACAATAGCATACAGTATTATTCCTATTCAAATGAAACAATTTTTCAAGGTTCAGATTCAGGTAGAAGGTCTATTTCGGGAAAATGAGCTGTTGATGATAGTATTAAAAATAAACTTTAATTATATTTCAATTTTATATTAGTCTTACATAAATCATTTAACTTAGCATTACAACTTGTTTTGCATGCTCTCCAGGGTACTTTACCATGTCGCATGAATAATATAATCTGATATGAAAATATAGCGTATTTATTAATAAAGGACGTGTCAAAATGTTACTGCCGTAGGTAAGATAAATAGTAAGGTCCTTAACTACATATAAATTATATTTTGTGTTCAGTAGTGTTAAAATGCTGGATGTATCAAATAGTTTAAAGTCTGGTTGTCTTTATTATTCGAAACATAACTATTAACTTTGGTGTACCAGGAGTTCTTTATTTTATCTGTTTGAATTTAAAAGTTTCACAATGTGTTTATGCTCTTTAGTATATTAAATACTTCTATTTGCATAAACATCGCATACCTTTTTGCAGCTCCCAACCTGTTTTCCTAAGAACACAACTTTTTAACAAACTTATCTCTGGAGTAGCTAGAGAGTTGAAGATTTTTATGGCATTACACCACCGTCATGATTAAATTGAAAACGGAGTGAATATTATTCATTCTCAAACAAAAAAGTAATTGACTTTCATAGTTTTAATGTGAATTACTGATAATTGTAATATCCAACGTAGACCAGATCTTGACGTATGTCTTTTTGCAACGAATGACCGTTAGTATTTTACTCAAATGTAAGTAGAAACTTAGAAATATAGGCTATAAATATACATGATTTGTTTATCCATTAAAAGAACGTAATATTTATTGCATTAATCATTAACAGTTAGCGTAAAGAGAAATATAAAAAAAGAATCAATATATATTTATATCAATATATTTGCAAAATATATCAAGATTTGAATTTGGGTTAGTAATGCTTTAACGTCGTGTACTCCAAAATATTTCGATTTTATCCAATAGCGTAAAGGGTGTAATTGAATTTATAAATATCTAGAGTTGTTTTTTAAATGTTTGGTCAGTTAGTAATCACCGTTTATTTATTTATCAACGGTAATACACCATTTTACAGATAAGGATATCAAGATGACAATACAAATGATAGAAAAACAATACAAAGGTATCAAAAAAGAACAAAACAATAAAATATAGCAAGCACGTCAACCAACAACAAGCTAAATCAATAGGCAAACTAATAAACTAAATCAACAATTCAGTAAATAGAGTTAATACGAGGAAAGCAGTATAAATAACCGTTCGTTCGATACGGCAACCATGTGCTACTCTGCGATTGGCTAATAATCACGTGTCACCAAACTAGGATATAAATATTCGTGTTGTAATAAAATACAATGACTGTGTAGTATTCTTTAAACCACAATTCTTACTGTTAAATAATAAATTCTGGATAAAATCAATATAGTTTCCCTCAATGACTGGATGACGTATCTTACTATACGAATACCTTGTCTTGTAGATAATTATGAATTATATTCGCGCACAAATTTATACCAGAGTACCTTTTGATAAAAGAGACTACATTTCCATAGGCTATGCATTTTCTAAGAATTGTAGGCATCTATTGTCTATTGGTTAATGTTATAATAAATGGACTCAGCACTTATTAGAGTCCAAACTCGAATATCCAATTCTACATTAAAACATTGAATTGTAGGAATAACAAATATTTATTTTTATAATATATAAATTTAAATAAACAAAAAACAAATCGTACATAAAAAGGGTATTAAGTTACAGGAATATCCTACGTTAATATTGAGTACTAAACCACCTTCATAAGATTGCCTAAACGTTACCTCAATATTTATACTCATCATTTTCAAACCTGAGGTTTTTTAAGGTAGGATTAGGCCAGTCCATGTGTCGTTTGTCTAAGGTTGTATACAACATTTCAACTCTATAGCTCATTTTATTTTCAAGCTGTCCTGCAGATACACAGACAGACAGATCTCATAAATAACCGAAACTTTTACATTCTTCCAGCAGACAGCCTGAGCGATGGTATTCAATAAACATCCAATTTCCAATGTTGGACATGCATCATAATAGTGTATAAAAATTAAGTTTTATACTAATTTAACATCTAAAACTGAAACGTTTCTTGAGAAAAAATGCCACATTATACATTCACATTAAGTTTTAGAGCAGCGTTTGGATAATAAAAGGTGCTATGAGGTATGTAGGGTAATACAACGCAATTGTGTGCTGAAATTGAATTTTGTTACCGAAATTTGTCATTGTCTTTCCATGCAGACTTTAATTATATCAGCTTCTCGGGTTTTAGATATTTTCTAATAACGCTCTGTTAATAATTATATTAGTTGTTACTTGCAGCTTCTTATTGACATAAGTATATGTCGTAAGCTCAAATCATGGTGTATTCACATATTGATATAAATTTATGTGTTTGGGAATCCGTAATGGTATGGTGTCGTATTTTTCAGAGATCCTAGTTTAAGTCATTCATTCCATTTCCCTTCACAATACAGAGGGCCATGTAGTTTTTAAACAAAGCTGTCACTTCATAAACCTGTAACAAAAGGTGAACTGTCGAGACGCATCGAAGAGCCTTATCCCGAAATAGGAGCATTTTAGGAATATGTTGTGTATAGTATAGCAGGCTTCATTTTATAGAGGTTAATTTTAAGACCCTGTTAGTGTTGTTCGTCAAAATTTTGACGAACAAACATTCCCTTGCATAATCACTCATTACAGTATATTCCGGCAACGTATCGATTCGATTCATGCACCATGGGATTCGGGGAAAAAAGCCTAAGGAATACTATAGTTTTATTCCTCTTTGTATTGTAGTTGCAACGTACCAAGTTCGTAGTTTGGAACGTAAAAGAAACCGATGCAGTTTATTGTGACCGCCATGTTGTAGCTGCCGTTCTGATTTGTTTCTGTGACGAGTCGTGTTTATTAGTAAGTTTTATTTGTGTTTTAGTGTTGTGTTTAGTGTGTGGTGAGTTGTTAGATATTGCAGTAGTGCAAATAAATATATTTTAGAATAAATAAATTTCTTTTTACTGAAATATGTTTGATGAATTATCGAATCTGTGTAGGCTTTAGCTAAAATTCATTTCACGTAGTTTGTTATTGTTTTTCACTCACTAAACGTTATTTTAGGCAATCTTTTAGTTCTGAAATAACAATTTTAACAACCAAATATATATTTACCGTAATTTCTTTGGTTATGTATGATAACTGTTTGGACCATTCCAGGGTCATTGTTAGTCGCGTAGGCTATATACTGTTATTTTAGTAATACATGTAGTTGTGGAATCAAAATATATGTAATATATTTAGACACAGTTTATGGTTTTCTAAAACTACACAAAATTTCCCATCAAATGTAAACCATAGATTTATAAATTTGGATATAATACAAGCTTTAAAAAACATTTTATACTTTGCTTTTTGAAAATTTTTCGCAAAAGTTTGAGTAATGACAAAATGAAACTTTTTTCGACTCTTCAAAAAAAAGTTATGGAATTTATTTTACTGCTGCTGTACAGTTTACTTCATTCTGAGTAATAAAATATGCAATATAACATGTATTCAAGTAAAACTGTATTAGTAAAACTTTTATTAGCAAACTCTTACATATACACCCTTTTTTCACAATTTATGCGCATCGCTGCTTTTTATTATATAGCGTTATTATAGTTTCATAAATTTGTATAATGCTTATGTTTTTCTGAAACTAGAATAAATTTGACACAAAATGGCTATCTCACTTTTATATTTTTCTTACTATAACTCGGTTTGCTAGGTATGTTCCCCCCCCAAATAAAAAAAAAAAATGTAAATTTTTAATTTCATGGAAAAAGATTTTTAGTAAACATTTTTTTAAGGCCAAATTTAAATACTAATATATGTTTAATTTTGAACAAAAAAAATATACTTCTATATATATTACTTTTAATTTCTATTTTTAATAAATTTTTTTTTTAAACCCTTGCACGAGGCTCGAAAACATGCCGCCACTACAGGAAAAAATGACCGCCACTTGGAGGGTTAAGATATAATTAACATTTAAAGGTTCGCATTGGGATTTCCAACACAATATTGATGTTGTTACTTTATTTCATCATGCTAGATATTTATAAATACAATTCATAAACACTCTATTAAATAAACTAGTAGCTCAACATGATTAAATTCCGGTTAGCTAGCGTCGGTACTACAACGTAACAGTGCGCTGAATTCAAATACCGTCGCCTACATTTAACATGGTTTTTGTCTTTATTTTTACTCCTTAAATAAAAGTCTTGCGTGTTAAATTTTCATATCATTGTACACAGTTTGTCAAAGAAATTATCTATAAGTCAGATTATTTTCATTATATCATGTGGACAGAAAGGAATGAAGTTTTTCAAGCCCCATGAGCTATCTATTGAGGCGCAGACCATTTCCATGCTATATTTGACATTTTAACGTAATTACACCTGTTGAATTCTAACATTTAACTATATATTCGCTATATAAAACTTATACTTTTGCTATTCTGATTACGATATAGAAACAAACAGTATAGGACAAACTTACGTTCAATTTAAATGTTATAGGAATTTTGTTACTGCACATGTTTGATAAATGCAATTGCAGCAGCATAGTGAAACTTTTTGAGTATTTTTTGATTAGGAAACTGATAAAAGTACTACGACTTATACGAATACTTAAAAGCATATAACCTAACAATCTGTCAAAAATTACTTTTCAATACAGAAAATTTGATTTGATTGATTGATTTGGACTGACTGCCTCATTTGTACTATAAAAGAAAATTCTTTGTCACATATATCAGATATTAATTCATAAATTATAAGTTATTTCTTGATATAGAGACATTGTTTCACTTTTGTTGCTTTAAAACCTTTTTGTACACATTAATTAAATGATGTTTTCTTATAAACGCTTCGGTTAGCCTGTCCAACGAGCTAAACGTTTAGACGAATTTTCAATGACATAATATACGATATGAATTTAGAATAAACGAGATAAATTGAACTATAACGACAGTATGCAACAAGTTTTAAAATACGCGTCCAATACCTTAATTTGTTTCTGGGCTATGTTATCATGTGTCAATCAACAGGTTGTAAGTATTATAAATTAAATATACAATACAATAATAATGTAAATTTGAATAACATTTTGCAGTAATAAAGATATGTACTGTCTCTTATTGATGTATAGCAAGGAATAATAATTTATTTATATCTATTCATTAATTGCATTACATATGCAAAAAGAAAAACAAAATTTTATTTCAACATGATAACTGACGTAATTGATATATGGTTCAGAGATTCAGAGGAAACTTGTTGAAATAGTACTTACATATGTCTTGGAGAGGTTCGTTAGCTGGCTTGAATCAATGAAGTTTCAAGATGTCGAGACGGTGGCTGTTTGTATTTATACAAATGTTGTCACCGTTACTAGATAGTAAAGACCAAAGGCAAAAAATATTGAGGTTTGTAGACAATTTAAATACAAAACAATTTATAACTTTTATCTGTTAATATTTATGATCCCAAAGTAAGATATTAAGATTATGGGAAGCAATATGAAAAAGAGATGTGCTAAAGTATACATGTAGCTGCTTAGTTTCAAATTGATATTCACTAAACTTGGTATGGGAATTGTATTTATATTTGGAAGTATCCTGGCGAGTTTCGTTTAATATAAATCATTAAGATTATGGTTATTAGCATTTGTGAAAAAATAAAGTTTTAATTCACAAAAATATATTATAACCTAAAAACTTTATCGAAAATGAACTTTTGACTATATAAGAAAGATATTACGTGATTATGCAAATACAGTTTATCTGAATATAAAGAGTGAATACAAAGTTTACCCCTTTATACAGTCCAATCGATTAACAATATCATTACAGTTTTGGCCCTTCAACGGCAGATTGTTAATCTTAGACAGGCTCCAGGCGTAAAACTTAAATATATCCCGGTAACCTAAACAGTATGTTCCTAATTTTAGGAGGGATCTAGAAAAATACGAGGAGATACAGCAAAGATGATGTGAACAAAGTTGTGCGTAATAACAATACCAACAGATCACTATTGTTAAGTTGATTGTTGGTTGAATTGTTCAGTTGCTGTGCTCAAAGACACTGTTTTTGTTCAAAGTTTCTAAACCGTCACAGCTTTTTAATTAGTACCTCTAATGCAGATTTTTTTACATAAAATCTGCATTAAGTTTATTTTAGCTTTTAAATAGCATAATAAAAAGTGTTTCAAGACCAGCGATCAGGAGGTATTTGGTTGAAGTAATTTGATTAAGAAATGGCCCATTTTGTTATTGAAACTAAAGGTAGCAGATTTTTAAAGATTTTAAAAACACCACATATTTTATAATTTTACTGTAAAAATATAATTAAGAAGACCCCTTTCTTTGAAGTGAATTTTAACTATATTATTTTTACGGTAGATAAACCTGACATAAATTGTATTGTAGGCTACATACTTTTGGAATATGTTGAAACATAGAACATATATAGCAAGGTCAGTCTAAAAATGGCGGTTATTGACATTTCTGTAATTGATTAACACAAAAACGTGTTACTTCCAAATTTTATAATATTATGTAATTTTATAATATAACCTATATACGTGGCTTAAGTGAGAGTACGTAGCTGAAGCAGGAAACTATTTACCACTTTTTTATTAGCAATAAAATAAGACTCGGATAGTCTAACATATTAACATAACCTGTTTTAAGCAATTATGCAATCATAAACGTATAACCCTTCACCTCTGCATATGCATATGAACTTTCTTAAGCGAAGTAACGTCTTAATGTAAAATGATAAAACATGATTAAATAAAACTATTTGTCACTTTTGTTTCTAGTTACAACCAAATACAGAAAAACTTTTTCTTCATATTTATTCCTTGTATTAACAATATTTAACCTATCCTGTTCTGTGTCAAATAAACGGATTTAAATATTATTGTGTATTTGAATTACCTAAGACATAATTGCACCAATAAAGACTAATTGATTCTTAACAAAATCTATGCACATAAATTTTAAGTTGAGCAACTTAAATAATTATTTTCTACTACAAAAGGCTTTGATGGAATAACTTTCTGCAACTTGCCGTTAACTTTGTTTATTCATTTAAAACAGTAGGTTAAGTTTAAAAAGTACGAGAAAGAATTTTAATTCTTATATTGCAAACCCCTTGTCTGGAAAAAGTCTGGTGATTAATATTACTCCTTTACAGCCAATCGTGACACTGAAAGGATAATGGTGCATAGTCGTTACTAAATGGAAGATTTTCTCATTTTAAAGTTAATCTGAGAAAAATTAAAACAAGTTAAAATAATGGCACACTACTTCTTTGTTATGTCCGTTACACTTTTTGTTATTATGAAAATGAAATATATTAAACCCCCGTTATGTAAAATTAATGGAGATTCTTTTATTTATGACCTTGTTTACGCTAGAGCTCATGATTATAAAATATATAAAAAAACTATTAAATCACTTTATTTTACCCCATTTTGCAATCTTCCCCCTCTAAAACCTTACACTTTAGGCTGAAAGTTTTACCACTGATTCCTAGGAGGATATAGGCTAAAACTGATAAAACGAAGAAGGATACAACGATTTGTGCGTCTCCGCTGGGAAAACCGTGTTCACTACTTTCAACTTAAAATAATATTGATTACTACAAACCGGCCTTTTCCTTTTTCACCGTGTTTAATATTAATTCATTAATATTTTTCTGAAATAAAATTGATAGCCACTTATTATATTTCAGTGGTGTATAATGTAGATGAGACATAACAATATTAAATATACTGTTATATATTGAGATATCAGGAAAAAACTAGAAAAAATCCTTTGATTCCTTTATCTGAAGTATTATTCTGTCACCGTTGTCTCTTTACTCGCCGTTTACTCCCATTAAGATTTGTTTCTCTCTTTGCTGGCCGTCCCCCTGAAAGCGCAACGGTTTACTTAAAAAGTATTGCAATATACGTTTATGTAAACAGACAAAATTTATAGTATTTTGGGGCAATTTTAAATTTCATAAATGGTATTAAAGCGTACAGGGACTTCATTGACACCCTGTTATACAACCGAATTTGCTATTACTAAAATAAGATAATAATAAATAATCAGCAAGCAAGAAAGTTCAGTTTTAAAACTCAGATTACATAATTACTAATTAATTGTGTTAGATAGGCAACTGTATAAATATTACAAATGAGTATTAAGTACTGTTTCGGTCAATGCGGCCACGACGTAAATCAAAATTCGTAAATCAATATTTACCAAATAAAAACATATATTTTATGTTTGTCATACAAATCAATTTCATAATCTTTCGCTTTACGTTTGATTCATGTTGGATAACCAATATTTTATTGTTATACCTATAATTAAACTCGTGTACCTAGAATTGGAGTTTTTGAGGTCTATTAAATGAATAAATATAATTTTAGCTTTATTGGTTGTCATGTGCGTTAGGGTCCTAGTTCTACTAGAAATGTATACTAATTATATTATGATGAATAGCCCATTTTTAATATACTCACATTTTATAGATGATTGTGTGCGGTAAACAAAAACATCAATATATTCAATGCGAAAAAATATGAAAGTAATCAAAATACTTACCACATACCGTAATACAATTGTCCTTCTGATAGCATTCACTATTTAAACTGTCGAGAGGCGGAGATATTCGAAAATAAAGAGTAAGGCAAGGTTTAGTTCTCAAGGCAACAATCCAGATCTGCCATCTGCATTGAGTTATTACCGTGCGTGGACCCCTTCCAAACTTTCATTCTTGTGTACGGGTCAATAGCCTTTCTTTGTAAGATGTACTTGTGTAACTCACAATACGTTGAGCTATCGAATTTTAAAATTAAAATAGAACTTAGATAAACTTTTGTAAAATACATTAGTCCTATCAGTCAGTTGGAGTAACCCAAACTGGCCCTTAGGAGTGAACTGATCGCGCGTGCCTCAGTCAATTATTAGTTTTGGTCAGTGTTAAGTATCAAGTAAAAGATCTGCATAACAATGCCTGTTTTGTGACTGTTCTCGACCGATAACTGTGAAACATACATACTAATATAGCAGTTTTGTACTGTAAAAAATATAGAGATTCAAAAGGTTGTATGAAATATTTAAATTAAACACCTACTTAAGAACTTCGTCTTTATCAAAAGTTCAATATAAATTTTCATGACCAATCAAACAGTAATGTTAATCAGTATTATACATTATAGGAAAAAGATTATATGCGAATATTATCTGAATGGTGTCCAAAACCAAACAACTTTTCATTAAATTTTATTCACTAAATAAATTCTGGAAATACAAAACTTGTTTTATTACAGCTCTTTATTTTCCTTCATAGTCATCTCCCGAGTCAACATCATATATGTCCTCAATTTCCTTTCATTAAAATAAGTTATAAATAACTTAGACGTCGTTACTGATACGTTTGGCTGTAATTTGAAGAATGATCAAAGACAAATTCTGCAGGATAGTTCTCAACGACAAAATAGAATACATTGAGTTTTGTTCGGCTTTAATTAATATTATAAAATGTAAACAGTGATTTTTCCTTTGGTTGTATTTTCTTGATAGACAAGACTTTACTAAATTGAAAATAAACATTTTTTTTCTTAAGCCAGGTGTAAAATGATAAAGTATAATATGTTCTGAAGTAACACGCAGCAAAATATATTTAAATACACATTTTAGGAATTAAAAATGGCACAAAGTGGTGGAATAAGAAAATAATATTATTGTTGTATTTTTGATACATCAATCCTACTGACCTGATCTCTCTCGGAAAACAAACGATATAGACTGATTATTTGAAGAGATTAAACCATATCATATTTGTTTTAGCCGTGGATTGTAAACCTCTAACCCACTCATTTGATTCTTGAATTCCCCCCATTGATTTCTTTACCATCTCCTTCGTAAACATTTATGTCCATTTCCGTTATCAATGAGTGAGTAAATACGGGTTTTATAGTTATAAATCAACAACAACAACTTTACAGAATATTAAAGATTTGTATTGGTAGAATGTAAATAATTCTATTGATTTTACAACACAAGTAGCCATCATCTTATATAGCGATGCTTTTAACATACAATTAAATTACGAAATGTGGTTTCAGTTAATAGTATTTTAGTTAAGGACAATCTTTTTGTTTAAGGAGAAGCCGATGCCCTTTTATTCCTTATTCTTAAAATGTTACATTATTTTCATATTACTATTCGATTTATGCGTATAATTCGAAAAGATTAGCAAACGGACATTGCATTGTTTACCATTGTTTAACCACAATATAAAAGGGAATAATTAACTATACTCCAAAACAATTTTTATTCTACGAAAAACAAGCTGCATTGCTACTAGGAAAATAAAAAAAACACTCACCTTTCAAAGCGATTATCAACTAAGGCAAGTGTGTACAGACTTTATCCCATTTCAATTATGACTTTATATAATTCATTGATATCTTTCTAGTGATAACTTTCTCAACTGTCTCTTAAATTTTGATTGACTGTTTTCTTTAATGAAGTATATAACGTGTAATAACTTGTTTGGTTGTACGTGGAAAGGTTCTGTATAAAGAACTGTACTATAAATTGAAAACTGAATCGTTACATTACTAAATCTAGTTACGCTTAGTTTCACATTGTGAATTCTTGTGTAACTCTCATAAAAGTATGATGGCATTTTATTAATTGTCACTTTGTACATCATTATTTTATTAATTGTGCATGTGTACATCATTGATAATATGCATGCACTCATTTTAGGCAGCACAGTTTCCTATAATATCTAGTAACATGCCTTATAACCCAAGATTATATAAATAATGCAAGCGTTCTGAGTACTTTGTAATTTGTTTGTTATTCCTACATGTACCTCACGGTAAGCTGCAATTACACAGTCCGACGGAAGAAATATTAATAATTTTACTGGTACCTCTCTTATATGAAATTTAAAACATATTTTTCAATATTGATACAATTATTTATGTATATACACAAGAGAGATACACAAGAATTCACAATGTGAACCTAAGCGTAACTAGATTTAGTAATGTAACGATTCAGTTTTTATATAGTACAACCTATATATATATATATATATATATATATATATATATATATATATATATATATATATATATATAATTAACGTGATATGACAAAGAGAGAGGTGCGTTTCTTCTAAGGCCAAGCTTTGTTATTCTAGTTATTCTACTGCTACACAATGTATTATGACAGGTAAAACTTCACCATAATCAAGTTTGTTCAGTATATGTCGTGTTCCAAAAATAATTGGTATAAATTTTGAAACGTTTAAGCTGAACCCACGATCTTTACATAATTTTACTTATAAAACTCCCTTTTTTAAATAATACATTTACATACAGAGAAAAATCCAATTGTGAATCAAAAAAATAAGAGACAAGACTAAAACGTTTTAAAAAACAGGAGATTCCTTACATTTAATAACTATAAATACATAATTTGTAAAGGTTCTAACAAGAAACATCTACAATTAAATAAACCATGGATAAAAAATAATAAATAACGAAACAATATTAAATATGATAATAAAAATGGATTGGATAACAACAATAACCAAAATAACAAAATATAACTGTGACGTAACAATAATAATATAAAACTTAGAAAAACGTTCTTATTCTAACAAAAAAATTAAACAGAAATAAGAAAATAAATAAGCATTAATCATAAAATCAACAATAACAATGCAAAAATAAATCAAAATATTGTACACGAGTCTAGAAAAGGAGGGATAAAAAAGGGTTCAATAAGGTAGATAGTTGAGAAGTCTGATCTTGCGAAAGAAGACATGGAGGCTGTCAATATTATAATCTACTGAATCAATAGATTATCCAATGCGTATCAAACGTGTGAGCGGGCTATTCTTAAAATATTTTCTACATAATCGATTGAAGCTATCTGATACGTCTTCATTTAATGATTGTTTAAATTCTTGACAATGTACTGTCAAGGCGACACCTTCAGTGTTAATATCCCATTCGGATTAGGAACTGTTGTTGTCTATTTACATAGTTAACGATTAGTTTCTTACATTAGAAGGGGTAAATATTGTTAGTCGTTTGTAATGTAGCAAATATTTTTAGTAAGTACTCCACCCTCATTTACTACCCCGTCATGCTATATTAAACTGTAACTGTTAGTTTCATTTGATAAATATTGTTTTTCTGTTTTAATAAATGTTTCCGAGTTAACGGAAATATCAAGCAGATAGTCTTTAAATAAGTTTAAAAAAGATTCTTTGTGTACCCCTGAACTTTTCAAAGTTTTTATGAGTTACTGTCAAAACCTCCTGCACCGATTAAATTTATATATAAAATCAGGTATTCTGTCAACTCTCACCTTACTGGTAATTTTGTTGTTGACCATTAAAAGTAAACAAAATTACTTCTAACAAACCAAAAGTCAATCACAATTGACAACCAAAATACGCATCTTAAAATCATAGAGTCAAAAAAATTAAACCCAAAACAACGCAACACAAAAATGATTCCTGCATTGTAAATGAACCTCATTCAAGCTTACCAATGCCCTTCTCATTGCCGATTATAACAACACGTTTTCCTTCATTTTTCCTCATGATGAGCCGGCCATTCTCAACCGACGGGAAGGTGAACGGTTTTTCCTCTTTAGTACGAGCGCCGAATTCAGGAGAGAGGGGCAGGGCGAGAGAGTGAGAGGAAGGGACGGATAGAGAGAGGGGGAGATAGTGAAAAGGAGAGGAAGAGACAGAATGTAGAGAGGGTCGGAGAATAAATTTTGTCTTCTTAAATTTTACATGTGTTTATTTAAAATTATCTAATGAAATTAAAGGGATAAAATATTTTATCAAATTTTTATGATATAATTGTCATATACATCCAAAGTCTTTATGACAAAATAAAACTGAGTGTATTTCTAAATATTCATACTCTAACTTGGTATTATGGAAATATTCCATTGCTACTGAAGGTAGTCCCTATACGTAACACAACACGCGGCATTGTCCACAATGATTACATCACCAGTAATTAGTCTCTCTCTATCTATCCATTACTACCAGCCAGTCTCCATACTGATCCCAATCATTTCTGGTTCAACCTTTAACAGCATTGAATAAATTAAAATAATAATATTCCTATTACTTAGTAATCAGTACAATCTCAAATATTTTCAAGAATGATATTCATATATTCACCAAATAATGCTAGCATTTAAAAATCCCATGATTTGAACTGCTTTATAGGACTATTTAATTGTAATAAACATTGAGTTTTGTATTATTGAGAAAAATTATTACGTTTGAAAACCGGAAGGGCTTTATCTTCCTTGAATAAGATAAGTCAATAAGCCAATGCGTAGACTCATTCAATAAAGCAAATTGTGAGTAGGAATAGTTATGAAACACAGCATGCAAGTTCTGCATCACTTTTAGAATAACCATTACCAACAACAAAATACAATCAAAATACAACAGGCTCTCAATAGGGTATCAGCCATCAGTGTGTATAGTTTTGTCTACGCCAGAGTTATGTAACCTTAATAGGCAAATTTGTATAATCTAATAGTAATTAATGAAAGCAAAGTATCTTTAACATCCAAAAAGTACATAAATTTCTTCAATCTAAACAATGCGTTTATTTGATAGTTCTCAGCTTGTTTAAAGAGCAATAAAGAAAATATTTTTGTTAAAGGGGGAGGGCTTAATTTTATTTCAATGAGTTTAAGATATTTCATTTGGGATTTTCAGTTGGATATGTTGATGATTTATCACAAATATACGTTTTTATTTCCATATTAGCTAAATATTCTATATACAATATTTGATTATATTTGGTCAGAAATATGTGTAGTCAAAAGTGTCTAAATAAGTTTGACATGATTGACCTTATGGATTGAAGATGTGTTGTAAATTGGTAACTAAAGTTTTATAACATTTTCCAAAATCACAATAGTTACTGTATGTAAAAGCTTCAAATGGCTGCTATGGTAACTCCTATGCAGTATATGTATATGATATAGCCAAAGTGATGACATAAATCTGTGTTAGTAAATATTGTAGATACGAAAATATTTGCCAAACTTAAATCAAATTATGGACCTAAGAAAAGGATCATTATGTTATATTTCTCATTTACGCTATATTTTGTGTTTTCAATTGTAGAAATACTATCTCTTGTTAGTGATTTTCAATGTTCATAGTGTCTAACCATACGATTTAATTAGTAATAAACTTTTTAAATGGCAGTTACATCTGTTACAGAGGGGGATACATATTTAAAGATTTTTATAATAAAACAATACAAGGTTGGAGAACGCTACATCACGTGTGGGCATAGTTTAAGAAGCTACGTAGCGATTGTATGTTAAATTTAAATCCTATTGCTCGTTTAATTAGGCTACACATGTTAAAATGCAATATGCATTAGTTTGGTAAAACATCTATTCACTCTGAAATTTCTTGTTGCCATCGTGGTTACTAAAAAAAAATGTTAAAATATTTACTAATTCGCTTTAAGAGTGGTATACACCATTATCCAACTCGAAATTAAAGTTGAATGATAAAATTTTCAATAGTTTTTAATGTTTTTATAACTTCTAAGGGGAAAGCATCTCAAGTAAAGATTTTTTGTGATGTATATACCATAATGCATATTTTAATTCAAATAAATAATACAAGAATTATTATCAAAGTAAAAATGGGTTCTCATCATGTTTATTGGTATATATTTGGAAACATAAGTCTTGTATTAAAATAATAATTGCAGGTTCAAGTGGCATAAATTAAGCCTTTGAAATGGAAGAGATGTATGATAAGTAACAGGTAATATTTCAGAGAAACGGGTCTGAACTGAGATTATTGGTTTTTGTGGTTCTCTCCAGATATATAATCCCTAACTGTATCAGATACCATCCATTTAGTGTTCCAGTGCAATCGTTTACTTAGTTTCTAAGCTTTTTTACCTTTCTTGGAGGGACGTGTTTGAATTACAGATGGAATACAAATAGATCTATCCATTTTTGTTTTTTACTTTGTAACAAGAACTGTTTGTTCGTCTCTGATTCTAAATTCTAATCACTCCTCGTGAATTCCTAGAATGAAAATGTACTTATCGTACAATAATAAATTATAAATACGTTGGTTTTCTTACAGAAGCTCTTTTTACGCACACAATTAATGCATGTCAAATGTATTTAAAATACAATCTAATCAAATATTGAATCAAAGAAACTGCTATTTACGGTGTAATAATAACATGCATGATATTTGATTTATGTACAGCAATGTTGTTTCAAGATGATAAATTAAAATAATTACTAAAACTCACAAAATACCCGTCCTACCACTATAGTTGAAGATCGTGCACGACCAGACTCACTGCCTCACTGTACGTCCGTTCTGGCAAACAATCTATCCCCCGACACACGGATCCAAACAGCCTCGGTTCTCGGTCAAAGGTCGGCCGACTATACATCAGGCCATTCATAATGACTAATGGCGGTCACAGGTCATAAAATTAGAAATTATACTTTAAATCAACACGAAATAAAATGTTACTTCTGTTCTTTCGGCGTTATAATTCCCCTCATCTTTGTATCACTACCATATAGTTATGTTATCAAATGTAGGCCTATTTAAGCAGTTCAGATATTAAATTCTGTATAAGTATAAAGTATCTAACTGAAGCAATTGCTGTATTAAGCAAAAGGCTCATAAATTATGTGTAATACTAAACCTTAAAAGTACTGGATAAATTCGTATACTTTTCATTCACTATTTTCTCATTTATATTCAAGCAAAAAAGGAATAGAATTTCTTCTGTTTCCCCTTGGGAATCATGCTTCATAGGAACTTCTTCTAAGTTCTTCATTTCCGATAATTTTTCTGAACGAGAGCCTTGATATGAATCCCTCTCATCAAGGACTTGAGCCAAATTAAAACAGGTGATAGTGGCAGTTCACAAAGAACGATCTCACTTGTAATGCAGAACGTTGTGACTTCAATAGTCTTGTTTTAGTGACAGTAACTACCTCAACCTCGATACAATGTGATACGAGTCACTCGAGTCACAAAAAGAGACATGAATATATTGAACATTTTAATTATGTTATAAAACGTTTGATGCATAGTTTGAATTGATTTAAGGAAGTACGCCTGGAACCATGTGACGGGTCGGACGGTTGCGATAGTTATTGAAATTGAAGTCGCCATTAATCAGATACTTATGACTAACTATACGTCAAGAAGGAAATCGATGTTCTAAAATACCAGAGCATAACAATACCAAAGTCATTTTTACCAATATTAAGATATACACTGTAACTACCTAAAGATATACTTAAAATTCCTTTCTCCTACAGCTGTTTTAGTCTTTATTCTGCTGTCTATCCATACGTTCCATCTTATCAGAGCAGAGTACAACCTTAAACGCACGATAATGAATACTCAAGTAAATATTACGTTCAATAACAATATCGTACTGGCAATGTGGAGGCAATAAAATGCGTACATCAGACACATAACGACATTAAAAAGCCATCAACTTGTGCAGACTGTGACCAACATTGCTAAGTTTTTGATCGCAAAATAGCTTATTTAGGAAGAAATATTTATTAAGATTATGAGCAAAACACCTTTTGAAATTAAATTAATCATTACTGAAAAGATTATTTGTTTGGGTTTTAACATTAAGTTCTTAAGTTCTGGGGAGTGAACAGCACTATACCTAACAACATTATAACGTAAAGTGATTTTACCGCTTGTATTAATAAATGCCGAGTAGGACAGCCAGTTCGTAACTGGTCAAGAGACATAATTTTTGCTTTGTTTTTCACAGCATTTGTTTATATTGTGTCTCTCAATTTTTTTGCACGTTTAAGTACTAAATCCCAATATTTTTTACAGCTGTGTGTAAATCTATCAAGCCTTATCAAAGCTATAAACCATAAATTTTACACAAAAATTCTATAAGGTCATTTGTATGTACATGTACAAGCTTCTGAACGTTTCTAAAAATAAATTATTCTGAACTCCCTGACTGATAAAGAGATTTATAAAGGCCTATTTAGATTACCACTATTCACCTAAATTCATTACTAATATAAATTAATTTGCAGTGATGATATTAACAGATATTAACTAATTATAATTTTTAAAAGATCAACTCAGCCCAGATCAACTCTGATTTACTAACCAGATACTTGTTGGAGCAATAACTAATATTTAATGCAGTCTCGCTCAACTTAAATATTCATTCTGTACTGGCCCATACTCGTTAAGAGCATCATCAAAGAACACCTGGCCCAAAGTAAAACATCCTAGTTTGGTATTTAAACACTGTGTTTATCATGATTACTTACAGGCAATATCCCACTAGTTTTAAAAATATAATCATGCTTTATCGAAATGCACAAAAATTCAATTCATTAAATAGTAAAAAAATTTAGATTAACCTATTTATTTAATTAATAAAACAATTGCACCTTGTACAAATGTATGTTAAAAATACTTATAGTTGGGAAAAAATACCACATATATGTATATATTTCAACATTCCACAGTTTAAATATATAAAGCTCTTGAAATATTTTTTTTTCAAGAGCAATACAGTAAAAAAACTGAGAAATAAACGTTCTTCTATAATTTATGTCCACGTTCAATTAATAGTTAGCCTGTTTTGTATGAGGAAGTTTCAAAATAGACCATTACTCTGAAAGAACTAAAACTTAGTTTTAGTTGATTTCAGTGAAAATTTCGACAGTATTACAGTTTATAGGATATTTAAATATTTAATAGTGATAATCTAAATAAAATTTGACAACATTAACTCCTTTTGGAAAAATATGTTTATATTCCAAAGTGTAGACACTGCTTACCCATCCCCTACTTAAATTAGCTATTAGTAAGGAAACTTAAGTTTCTACAGTAATGATTCTAACTGTAAAAATGTTAGTACGACACCCTTTTCTTAAATTTGTAATACATTAAAAACATATCCAATTAAATTTTTATATCCACGTAGTCACATAAGTATAGCTGAAACCACTTATTAGAAACGTGGTTTATTAGAACTTTTAACTCATTTATATCATTTATCAATTGTGTTTTAATGGTTATACATTTACATAGTCTGGGAATATAGGAGTTTCAAAATAAAAACTGTGTTTATACTTATTGGAACCAAAATAGTTTGGTACATATTAGCTACCATAGTAGTGCATAGTAATACGTTTAAATTTTTATTTGGTATTCGTTACTACTTAAATTAGTAGCATCGTTTCAGGTAGTATTTGATCTAATGTCAGTTAAGTACTTCACCAATTATAATTGGTCATGGATGTATTTTATTATTACTGTTTTAGCCCTTTTTAAACTAAATTCCACTCCTCTTAATTACCAAATCTGTTTTATTGAATACCATACGTTAGTCAAATTTTACTTTTATTACTAGTGCGAATTTTAAAAGACGAGATGCATTTAATTAATTTTTGCGTTCTTTAAAATGATATTGCACACATTAATGCATATGATTTATAATATAATTGGTCGTGTATAAATTGCTTTTTATCCCCGCTTAGCTTCCTTTTATGTCTACCAAACACAAACAATCAACTGATAAAAGATTTATTTTATATATTTACTTGCATATATTCTGTGGATGGTCTGAGGCTCCAGAACTGCGAATTATATTGCTTCAGACTGGATATACGTAGATAATTTATTTTTTATTGTAAGCAGATGCCATGGCCATAGCGAGACTTGTATCACACAGTTTTTGGGGTGAAACGTTGAGGCTCATCAGCCACAAAAACCCAAATGGCTTTCAAAAACAGGCTAGGGATTTTAGGACTACTATCAATTTGAAGGAAGGCAGACTGTTATCAAGAATAATGGAAACATATCCGAGGATTAATCGTGCTCGTTACTTGACTCTTTGTTTGCATTCACAAGATAAAATCATTGACCAATTCGTAAGATGCTAAAGGTTTAAATATTCAAAGAGTTTGATCAAGTTTGGGACGAAATATATTACATATACAAGGCAAACTTATTTATAAGATACTGGTTGCATAAAGTATATGTAAACAAGTATCGGAGTCTCTGTAAAAAGATAGTCTATTTTAAGTCAAGATCCTTTCACTATGATGGTTCCTCCCTTACAGA
This sequence comes from Homalodisca vitripennis, assembly GCF_021130785.1. Classification (NCBI taxonomy): domain Eukaryota; kingdom Metazoa; phylum Arthropoda; class Insecta; order Hemiptera; family Cicadellidae; genus Homalodisca; species Homalodisca vitripennis. Next base: position 49,586,987 of record NC_060210.1, read on the forward strand.
ACTAGGGTGAGATGACAACACTTCCAGTGTCTTGCCCTTCTTTCAACTGATCCCCAACAACATAAACAACTGAAGTTTCCCTATTGAAAAAACTCCAGTACATTCAGTTTACGCCTATGTTTAAACGTATATGAATACAAATATATTTTAAGAGCTTTTTTGTAAGATGAACTCAGTCAACTTAGTAAATGAATCTCTATTTAAAATTAATATAAAAGTCATCTTCATTTCAAACTGATAGCATGTTTTAAATCAGCCATTTGAAATGAACTTCTCAAATTAATAATAATAATAATGATAGATAGTATAAATACGTTTTAAGACTAAAACACTTATATTCATAGCTGTAATCACTATAGATTATGTAATGCAATATTAATTACTTTAACTTTCATTATAATTTGTACTCCTATTCCTAAAAAACCTTATAATAATGAAGTTCCTTCCTTGTTCCTTTCCTAAAGAAACATAAAATCAAAATACTAAGATATGGATCTTAATTTTAAACAGATTATTCCGTAATCAGAATTATATTAAAACTCTGAAATGAGTCATTCAGTTTAATAATTGAGGAGGCAATAAAGCTTAGTACTACTAAGTGGAATCTGTTCCAAATTACCAATATGGACATGTCTAAACTCATTAAACATATGTTGCATCCCACTTATAAATTTCCTGCCTCACTAATTGCCCGTTACCTAAGTTACCTGCTGTCAACATCAGAGCACTTATGGATAGTTGTTTTTGCTGTGCTTTATTACTATACTCTCCCACAGTTGATTCTTATCATATAATTTAATAGCAACTAAGTTTAAATACTTGTATGGTGTCCTAGTGTATTCATAATTATGTCAGATGTAAATCAAGGCTTATCGATCTTGTTGGATTTTGCATAATGAAAATAGGTTTTAATACCAATGCTTAGGATGATTACATTACAGAATGTGTTTTGGAATAAAATGTTAGTATTTTAACCAGAATTATGAATAAAAATTAAGAAATCTACAATCACCAAAAAAGATCCAAATGAAAATCAAACTCTTATACAAACATATTTTTTCTATGAATTCTGGGAGTAGACTAACGGCAAGAAAGAACTCAACTATTGCTCACACAATATATTACATTAACTGGCCGGTACATTTGTTTATTGTCTGCTCTTGGTTAAATATTTTTAGTGCAATTTTTATTATATATATCGAAACTGATGTTAATTAAATTTATGTATTGTTTATAAACAGTTTTGAAAACTATAAATCGACCATACTCATGTTATGCCACAGGAGTAGTCAAATCATTTACTTGACCATGCATATTTCTATAATACAATACCGGCTGTGCTGTCTAGTAATCGCAATATCTCAGTAGTAGACTATCAACAGTGTTATTAAAAAAATATATTAAAAATCAAAGAAAAATATAAAGTGAACATTGAAAGACCAAAACCTTTTGGTTTCTATAACTTACAAATTGCAAAATCAATATAGAAAATAAGTTACATAAATAATACTGGATACCTATGATTACTAATTATTATAAGCGTATTAATATGTGATTTATAATTAGGTTGTACTTAACGATCAGGTAGTACAACACAGTTATCAAAAGGATGGTTTTATTACAATAAGCAATTTTCAGCTTAAGAAATTTTATTCTATAAGAAACTGTTTGCTACAATTATCACTCAATTAAAAAAGAAAATGTTCAAGAATATAAATATCTTATATAAAAAGTAGTAAAGGGTATTAACTGTACAATCTAAAAACAATTGTAGTCGTTACATCAACACAAAATAGAGGGTGACCTTAAAAACTCACATTTTATAAATTAATAAACACAAAATACTAAAGATAATAAATTGATTAGTTACAAATTTAAAATGTTTTGAAACATATTTCCTTTACCGTGTTTTTTTTCACTATAGCTAAATAGCGTCTAATATTGCCAATTCTCAATAAGATGGGATTTTAAGGACTCTCATAACGATAAGTGTCATGTATTGTACAATAGCTGCTATCTCCTATTGGATATAAGTTTTTAGGTCTTCTAGATTTCCAGGCCAGTGTCTAATGCAATTAAACAGGTATATTATTTCAATTTTCGTTTTTCAAGTCATAGATCCAACAACTTAACATGAATAGAAATTACCATTATTAATAGCTGTGCAAAAATTACGAAGTATGTGGTTAGGCAAAACCAAGATAAACAATCTGGAGGATCGACCATACGACCGGTTGTGGTATTCCATTACTATCTTTCAGTCAGCTGTAGCACACTACAGTGTAACATCACTAGGTTCAGTTTCAAGTTGCTCCACGATGCCTGATGTCACAAGGTAATATAATTTTCCAATTTAGATTTATTTGACCTAAAATGTAAAAGAAAAGATTCCTTAGTGTTTATTATAAATTTACATAAAATTATCAACCTCACTTTAGTAAATACGTACATAAACTAATAATGGTTGATAAGCAATACCAGCCATCAAATACGCTATTCTGTCATAACATCGAGTTGTGAAATTGCAGCTTAATTGAATGTGCTTAAGTTTCCTATATTTAAACCATCAATTAGGTGATGTAGTTACAAGTAATGTTTGCTAGTTTTATATAAGTGTTTGTATAAACCTTTAGTTTTATTACGTGTTTAGGTACTCATATATGCGTTTAAACTTTTTCAAAAAGGGGTTCAACCAAAAATGTAGCAATAGTAGTCCTCCTAACGGATGTTTATGAGACATTTATTTTCCTATTTAAATGCAGTATGCATTTTAAAACAACGATTATACAACGCCATTAAGGAAAAATTAAAATTCTATTTTAAATCATTGGTATGTGTCTCTTTTAGATTTTAATTCAAATACATTTAGGGTTTCTTACCTAGTGAAATTAAAATTCGATAAACCTTTTATAAGTTAGGTAATTAAGCGACTATGGTCTATTTATCAGACAAAGTACGAAAACAAATCAGTCAGTTAACATTTTAGGAAGAACAGATTTGGGTTTTGAACTGTCAGTCCCCAGAAGAGCGCTAGGAGCGGCATATTATTATCTACTTATTATTACATGTTTTCAATCTCAAAGTCTATCTTAATGAGAATCAGCGTGAGGTTTAATTGAATGTGAAGTTTCCTTCATAATTATTTTTGTTTTCTGTTGTGCTTCAAAAGAATTTCCATTAAAGAATATATTGTATAACCCCTTTTTACTTGCTACTGCTTTTTCAACCTCGAGAAAACACAATGTTTACAGCCAAAAGTAAAGTAAAGAAGTGTATATTTCAATGAGTAAATAATGGATTGAGCATATAAGATTTACTAGTCGTTAAATAAAAATAATTAATATTTATTACATCGTACTACATAACACAGAATCTTGCCTTAAACTTTCACACACACACACACACACACACACACACACACACACACACACACACACACACACACACACACACACACACACACACACACACACACACACACACACACACACACACACACACACACACACACACACACACACACACGTATATGTTACACGAAAATTAAGGCAAGATTCTGTGTTATTTAGTACGATGTAATAAATATTAATTATGTATAGTAAGTAAATTGTGTGAATAATATTTTCATCCAGTTTGGTCCATAAATTCATTGAACTGTGCAGCTGAAATATAAAAGTAGTTTTATGTTCTTTTGTGGCCATCACAGTTTCAACTACAAAACAAACACATTCGCCCAAATTATCCCATATCTGACTATAAGTAACTTACCAAAAAAAAAGAGAACGAAATGTTTAGGTGAATTCGTAAGCTTAATTGATTATTTTGTTGTAGTACTTTATAAATGTCATCATACTCCATTTTTGGAGCAAATACCACGTAATAGTAATGGTTGTGGTAGGTGCAAACTTTGGTAAAAAGCAATGGTAATGTGGCTCGGAATTATATACGCTGGAGAGGTAAATCCCGGGGTTAAGGCAAGAAACAGTAAGCTCCGGAGATAGTGTGGCCAGGCATACGATTTCAGCTCAGCTCATCTTGTATTCGGAAACCCAACTACAGCTCATTGTTTTCCTATAAATATCGCACTTTGCTAAGAGAAATATCCTTTCTACTTGAGGAAAACCGAACTTTGTCACAAACATTACGAGGACGATTTTTCTAATAAATATAATAGCACTAAGCAAAATTTAACAATAAGGTGGTTATGTAACACGATGTTATATTTCTTATACTATTTTCATCCCTATAATAATAGAATGTAAAATAAATGACACCGTACAAAACTGTGAACGTTATGTTATTATTATACAGGGTGACAATTAAGTCTGGAACCTCTTTTTTAATTTTTGAACCACAATAGAAAGAAATACCAAAGTTCACACGTGCTTACTGGTGATAGTAACGCACACATCTGCCCAATTACCGACCAGATAATCCCTGTGGGGGACGGTCCACAAGGAGTCAGACAAAATTCTTAAATAGCAGCATAGGTCAAGTTTTGTATCAAATTAAAGGGCTTACTTAGCAGAGTACAATGCCACAAACCGGACTTCAAAAGGTGGATTCATTCAGTAGTCATAGCTATTTGAATTTTAAAACAATTTATCAATGTAAATTATTAAGTATTACAAGTAAACGCCAAGTTTTAAGTACCTGTGATCAAAGTAAGTGTTCAAAATGTTTCCCTTCCATCATCTGACAATGTAGTAATCGAAACCAGGAATCAATAATTATTACCAATAACACAATATTACTGTTAGAATGTGAAAGTGGCAGATTGAGTCATACACAGCATCCACAGAAACTTAACGTTTGGGCAGGTATTATAGGAAATCAAATTATGGGCCAATTATTTATCAATGGTAATTTAAATGGTGACTCGTATCTAGCAATGCTCCAAAATGAGATAATTCCTTCACTACAAGCTGCTCTTGGTCGACAATTTCAAAGAATTTATTTCCAACAAGATGGCGCTCCACCACACTTTGCTCTCCTTGTTAGAGAATACTTAGATGCAATATTCCTTCACAGATGGATTGGAAGACGTGGTGCAGTAGAGTGGCCTGCTCGTTTCCCTGATTGATCTCCGCTGGATTTTTTTCTTTGGGGATACCTCAAAGATAAAGTTTATCGTACTAAGCCTCGAGATTTGGCGCATCTAAGAAATCTCATAGTCCAAGAAGCTCAACATATTCCTCGTGACTACCTTCAAAATGCAGTGGATGGCTTTTACAACCGCCTAGGACATTGCCAGACGATGGGAGGGGAACATTTTGAACACTTACTTTGATCACAGGTATTTAAACATTGGTGTTTACTTGTAATAATTAATAAGTTACATTGTTCAATTGTTTTAAAATTCAAATAGCTATAACTACTGAATGCATCCACCTTTTGAAGTCCGGTTTGCGGCATTGTACTCTGCTAAGTAAGACCTTTAATTTCATACCAAACTTGACCTATGCTGCTATTTAAGAATTTTGTCTGACTCCTTGTGGACCGTCGCCCAAAGGGATTATCTGGTCGGTAATTGGGCAGATGTGTGCGTTACTATCACCAGTAAGCACGTGTGAACTTTGGTATTTCTTTCTATTGTGGTTCAAAAATTAAAAAAGAGGTTCCAGACTTAATTGTCACCCTGTATATTATATAATAATAACATAAAGTTTAATTTTATAATTTGATATAGAATAATAGTTTGATAAAATTACTATTCATACAAAATTGGTAGTCCAAAAGAAATATAAATATAATTAATTGTTAGATAATATGAAGTGATTGTTCAGTGTAGTGATGTTATTGACTCATTTTATAGTAAAATTAGATTTACATGTGTGCAATTATTTAAATATTCATAATGGGGAATTCAGTATAATTCATTTGAATGTTTTTGGTGCGCAGCAATTAAATATTTTGTAAATTGAATATTTAGTTTATTTATGAGTATTGTGAATTATAAATATTGTTATTGCATGATTATTAGTTTCTTTATTGTTTAAATAAAAATGATATGCTGATGTGGCATAACACTGTAGTATCATATGATAAGATGAAGCATTAGGGTATATTCCTATGGCATTAAACATGTCTTGATCATTTATATTTAGATCAGTGTATGGAGTGAATTAAACCGAACCCAACAAGAATTTTCTGTTTAGGACATAAATAGCCCCGAAATGACTGTAACATTAACAATTATTTAAACTTTAAAAATGTCTTTTAGTGAGGTTGTATTCAAAGTGTGGGGTTTAAAAATAACGATCACCTCCAAAAGTCCGAATATAGCCATTACATCACACTCATTATATTTGGACTTACATTTGAATATCAACCGTGAAAACTGCACTAAAATGCCGTAACATTTAATTTTATCCGTGATATTTTAAGAAATTGCAACAATCTTTAAACTTATAACCTATATGTCCTCCTCTTATCGTACAAAATTTTATAATGGTCACAAATAACGGAATGATTCATTTTAACTTATATTTAGTATTTTATTTGTATTTTATTTTTTAAACATTAAGTCTAAAAATGATTCGTATTTTTGATTGGTAATTCTATTAATACAGTTCTTTGCATTTACGTTGTAATTCGTAATTGCATTAGTTGAAAATTTTCAAGTGTTAAATAAGTATTTCACGAGTTACATATTAACTATTATTTATAGCTACTGGAGAATTTAAGTAGCTGTTGTACGGGACCTGGAATTCCCGCTAAAATTGTCTGCAGTATACTAGATAGCGAGAAGCACACAAGGATCGCTATAGTCCGCAAATCTCACTGACAAGTTTAGTGACATTTTATGACACCAATACTTCGTAATACTAAATATTAGCTTAATAAATTAATGAAATGAAATTAAATGAAAAGTTTCGAAACATATCTCTATATTGCCATATTGTTCGGAAGATTTAATTATTATTGTATAAGACTTTCCACTCGTGTCATAGATTTATATTGAAGAAACATGTATACATCTTATCCTATCTAAACAGTGTCACGGACTAAAAATTTATACTGGTAAATGTAATTAGAGTATGGTATCTACCAGTACAAATAATCAGTACAGCTCCTCAGGCTCAGGCTCAGTATCGTGGCTTCTAAATAAAATTTTTCACTTTTAAGTAATACATAACATCTAAAGGTATATTTTTGTTTCAGAGTGTTGAGAATGGTCGAATCCTGGCACTGGCAGGACACATTACTCGCTGCTCTCTCTGTTACTCTCATCACTGTTACTGTCGTAAGTAACCCACACAGTACAGTATGTTATAAAAAGCTTTGCTGGCTATTACAAGTTCTACATGAACATAAGTTGAAAATTCTCAGTGAGATTTCCAAAAATATCGAATACTTTTTTATCTATCTTATCACTGTTCAGTAAATTGCGGCATCTACCGTTTTACAGTCAGATTACATCAGCTTTGAACAATCTATAAAAGTCTATATAAGCGTAGCAGTAACTCTTTTGTGATTTAAAAACGTTCCATTTTGTTTGTTAGATGATTCCTTTATTAGGGCATTGAAACATGATGTTACTTTCAGAATTAAAAAATGTATAACATTTTTAGTACATAATTTCTAGACTCGAATCTCAATACAATAGATATTGCCAATTTATATTTGAGTATACAAACAAATATATAAAATGTTGTCACATTTAATTTTGTATTTACACTTGTTTTAAAAATATTTAAAACTGTGCTATAATTTGAGGGAATTCATTTTTTCATTGGTATAAATTATATCTAACCTATAGGTGACAGTAAAACATGTGCTAAATTTTATAAAAGTCCCTACAGTGATTTTATAAATCTTATTTATAAAAATGAATCATTAAATGTGTTGTTAAGCTCTATTATCGAAAAAGGCTGGTCTAATAACTCTAATAATATTTTTATATAACCGTTTAAGATAAATATAAGAACAATTTCCCGGAATAACTAAGAATTTAAGAAAGTAATGGTAATATTTATGAGTTGTAGTCCAAAGTTAATTTACACTAAACAAATATTGACACTTTCAGCTGAAGTTCACCAACGAGGAAACACATTTTTTTAGGTATAAATTTGAGAAAAATTATATATACAGTGCTTAATCTGTAGTATAATGTATAGTGACAGTGTAGAATCTGCCTTGTCGCAATGGAATAACTAATATAAATCCGTAGGACGGAAATGCCAACTTCGGTCAAAATGCGCATCTACTTCCAGCCATTATAATTAACTTCCAGTATAAATATTAGGAAATCTTTTAGGAAGTGCTAAAAACTATCTTAGGAGATCTCGAGAATTAAATGAGTTATTGCCTTAAAGTTTGTATGCAACCTTAGTGAAGCCTGTCACGCAACACGAGTTGTAGTGCACTGTTACTGTAGTGTACCTTGTTATAAAAATGATTACGAACATTACTTTTCTGAATATTTCGGAAAGGCTTTAAAATTCTCTTTCACCGTAATAACGTTCTCCCGCCTTTAAGATTCGTATTTGAAAATCACAAAACATTATTATTATTACTATAAAATTTACATGATTGAAATGAATTTAAACAGATCTGTGATTTATTTATACAAAAAGGTTAAATTAGAATTTTACTAGTATGAAATTTAAAATATCATGACTGGATTGAAGAACATTTAAAATTCCATATATGTATATTAGATTAGCTTCTATATAATACAATAATAAAAGTGTTTCCAATCTCTGTTAAAGTATTTGATCTGCCATGCATAATAGCTAGAATACTTCATTTTCAGACTGCAGAGATACGATTTTTAAGTAAAGCAGTAGTAGTAATAGCTATTTATATTTCTTATGAAAAGTATATTTAGTTGAATAAATGAGATACATTTTCAGTTTACTATTTGTCATTTTATAAATGAAGTTACAGGCGAAATCGTTGCATTTTTTATACAGTTTCCAGAAAAGGTGATAGTACTCTTATTGTCGAGTTACAAGAATATTAGTGAAGCTAATGTGTTTTAACTTCTTCGTGATAGAGTCTAGATTAGTTAGTATCAAATCCGGTGCAAGATACTAAACCATAATAATGAAATGTGACCTTAAAAAACTATTAAAACAACTATTTTTACCCTGGATCCAATAAATAATCAAAACATAATATATTTTTAAAAGCGAAACCAAGCTTTACTAAATGTCGCTACCGCGTTTGTTAGTAGCAGACATCTGTTATTGCTAACGCCTCGAAGAATTGAGGATGCCACAATCGTTTCGAAAATAAGTTCCAAGAAACTATGAGAACATTTTGAAGGTGATTAATGTGGCAGGAGTGAGGTTGCATTTGTACTGTAATGAACGGCTAATATTAAATTATATCCCTTCACACACAAGCAAATCGTTCTTGATAAGTTCATAAACTCTGCCAAGCTTGAGTGGATCTGCTTTTGAGAATCACTATTATAGTTCATTCTATGAATTTTATTTATAAAGCAAAATGAGTACCAGGTACATAAGTGAAAGGTAGAATTATATTTGCCCATATTCCGCTGGTAAAAGGGATGAAAAGAAGGCATTATTCCTGTTAGGAGTAAAATGGTGTCATTGTCTTTATTATCATACCTTCTCCCTAATTCCTTTAATGTTCCGTTTTTATATATAGCTGTGACTGAGAGATTATATAAAGCTTGTTATATTACGAACAGTAGTATAAGGATAAAAAGACTTCAAAACATATTGAAAATGATGATTGTCAATTTTGAATGGGTAACACTAATACACAATTCAGTTTAATTAAGGTTTGTATTTAATTGCATAACAACTATTCTTTAGGGTTAAAGTTTTATTTACTTCCCCAAGAGTCTGAAATAATAATTTAACGATTTTATCTACGCTTACGTATTTTTCATTCTTTGTCCTCATTCCACAAGTCATCATTAAATATTCTGTGTACCATGTATAGTAGTAGGTACATAGTTAATCTTAAACAAACAAAATCTATTCTTGAGATTTCGTGATAATATATAGCTTGAAAATAATTGTTTTGTTATCAGAGCAAGTGATTGATATAATGCCTAGGTGGTATAAACCCAGTCAGAGAAAGTCATACAAGTTATATACAGACGCTACACGATCACAATATAATCTTAATAGAGCTGTATACAATAAACTATACTCAAAAACTCTTCATTCCAATAAAAGAACATGGTGCCGATAAATAAAATTACATTAACTATTATTTACTCTAGCTGTAGATGGTTCTGATTCTTGTATAATATATATTGAACTTGAGTCATAATTCAAGCTTATATACAGTTCGTAAATTGCACAATCACTAAAGTGACATTACTGGAGCTTTTAACATAAACGCCATAAATAACGCAATTAGCAGTCGTTAAAATGACGATTGCCGTCACATTTATCAACAGTGACAGTTTGAGTTGTTTTGTTTGGTTGGGATTATGAAATAATTTAACTCATGACCTCTCTGTTTTCTGAACACTTTTAATTCTTTGTTTCATTAGAGCTTAAACACATTGTATTTCCGCTGGATTGAGAAAACAATTATTGTCTTTAAATAATTCAAAATATATCAATTTTGAATATGATATAGTATGTTGTGTGTTTTAAATTATTAGGAAAGGGCCAAATGTAATTTAGGCAGCACGTTCATGTTACGATCTCATTTTTGAATTGTTCTAAGAAGCATATTCTCCCCAAGGATTAGAGGCCTTCATATTATTTTATGTCAGTACAATGGTGGGTGCTAAGCATATAATAATATATTGTTATGGGGATTGAGAGAGATATAGGTACGTAAAGTACGTGAAATATAATGGTATAAAATAGGAGCAGCTACGGGCATCAAAGATACTGAAAATACTTGTGCATCTATTGGCCCTCTCATCTCATCTAATTCGATTTCAATAACAATGATTTTGACTTCCACTAGCCTCTTCAATGATTCTGGCAACAAGAAGAACCTCCTTCATGCCAAAAAACAGTCGACAGAAGAACAAATTTTTGAAATATTTTTTGGCTAAACACACTCTACAGATCCTGACGGTCGTTATGTTGTTCGATTGCCTTTCAAAATCAAGCAGCCTCCCCTCGGAACATCACGTCTCACTGCGGAGCGTAGATTCTACTCTCGATAAGCTATGTTCTTCGCTCTGCCATAATTCCATTAACTTTACGTTCATGAAATGAGGTTTCAATCAGGCGTTTAAAATACATAAACAATATTAATATAAATACAAATACGTATGAAGGATAAACTGTAAGATTGGTCGATTAAAAATAGTGTTTTTATTACATTTGAATGTTTTGGTGACTCAACACTAATTTTTAAGGAAATCCAATAATATTATATATATATAATATTAAGTAACAAACTTAAAAATTTACAGCTATGTTTAATATTTTATTTATGTATCATTTTCTGAAATTATGTAACAATACAAATCATTTGACAAATCATCAACTGCCACTATATCTGGCTTAAGAAGTAGATTGACCCCTGGGAATGATTGAGAAGTCAGTTTAGTTGAAGTTTTATTCTATTTGAGTTGAATGAGTTTAATTCGATTGTAGGATTTCAGACTAATACGTTCCTATATCTTGCCGAGAAATAGAATTAGTTTTAGCCTTACAAACATTTAAGTTAGAAAACAACCCTTAGGAATTAATTCAAGAATAATGTTCCTAAGCATGTTTAGAATATGACTAAACAAATATGAACCGTTATAAATAAATAAGCAGATATTAAGTTTACTACTGTATATTATAACCTCTCAGCGTATATTACGTTTATTAGTGGATGTTATAGACCAATAAGCTAATGAATTTGAAAAACCACCTCAACAGCTTATGTAACATACATTAGATGTTTTATTAAAAACAACACTCTCAATAAAAAAGCACAACATTGGAATTTTGAAAGCCTGAGGGACATAGATCTATGATCGGATGTGTTTACAATCGACAAAACATCTAGAAGATTGTAAGAGCTTTCGATTTATACCAAATACGTATGGTTTTACACTCATTTACCTTCCTTTCCATTTATATTTTTTTTTAATTTATCTCCCTTGTCTTCTTCTTTCTTTCCCAAATCTGTACATTCTATACTTACCCTAACAATCAACTCTCTTTTACTCAAGCGTCCAGACACTAGAGATTTTCGGTGCTTAACTTCTCACCATACCCTTGATTATGTTTTTTATACTCTTATTCTTTTCCCTAGTAGTGATTATTCTTTTAACTTGTGTTTTTCCCTGTTCTTCTACACATCACAGAAAACTCCATTTCTTCTTTTTTTCCCAATTCCAGTTCCTTCCTGCCAAGATATCCCTCAGGCTGCTTCTCCCTTTTTCATGTAATTAACAACCGATTTATACAAGATCTGCAACTCCTCTTTTCCAAAATAAGTATCTATTTCATCCTCCACTAAGTTTAATCCCCTTAGCTTGACCTTAGAATTTGCACCACCACTGATGTTCTGGATACTTTATGATCTGATAAGCCCTTTACTCGTGCATTTCTTTCATATAAATGACGTAATCGATTGAAATAAACAATAATATAAAGAAGAAACTATATTTATAGGATACATGTGTTTTTATTAGTTTCAAAGTTGTTACTACAAGGACCTATTCAAATTCGATTTATAAATCACATCAATAAAATGATAATCATAGAAGCATATCCATGTTATGAGAGGAGGAATAACAAATTAGTATTACGTTTTGCAGCAATGCACTGCATTTTAATAAAAGTACCAAGTTTGTATGTATCTGAATTTTTACGTGGGATAAATAATGATATTCATATTCTCTTTTGAACATTCTGTTTTAGCTTCAGAGGTTTGTAAAAATCACACTGGCCACAATAATGATTAGTTATATAATATACTTTTTTGATCTCCCTACCACAACAGTTGGTAATTTTTTTAATGATGTGTTTTCATAATGTAATACTGTATTGAACGTTTTTACAGGTTGGCAATTTGCTGATAATAGCTGCTGTGATCACCACGCGTCACCTGCGCACCGTTACAAACTTTTTTGTCCTGTCGCTCGCCATCGCGGACTGCCTGGTGGGCTTCCTCGTCATGCCTCTGGCCGTTACTAAACACTTAAATGATGGTGGGCGTTGGTTCACATTTTTATAACATTTATTAAACGTATATAGAAATATAATTTATTGTTCCCTATTGTTTTCAGTATACATAAAAGATGTGGCCTAATATTAGAATTACATTATGAAATATTTTAACAATGTATGTCAGTGTACAAACAATGGAATAATAGAACAAAAATTGTAGTAGATTTTACTCATTACAAAAATCAAGTTTAAGATATAAGGTGTATTAATTATAATACGAAATGCACGCAAAAATAGTTGAATTTACGAGGTGATTTCCATCTCAACCTGTAGTTTAATATTTACAATACTGTAATACTTTATTAGACTAAGTTTAAAATTTATTACTTTGACTTGTTTGTTTTACGTTTTGTCTTCTCTGTAAGTAAATGACCTGGTTTGAGTTGCACTATGAACCTAGACGCTAAATTCAGCGATTGTTCCAAATGGCCGATAAAAAAAAATGATACGACACGAGCAGTATCCCTCAATAAATAATTACATTATGAAATATTTTAACAATGTATGTCAGTGTTACAAACAATGGAATAATAGAACAAAAATTGTAGTAGATTTTACTCATTACAAAAATCAAGTTTAAGATATAAGGTGTATTAATTATAATACGAAATGCACGCAAAAATAGTTGAATTTACGAGGTGATTTCCATCTCAACCTGTATTTTAATATTTACAATACAGTAATACTTTATTAGACTAAGTTTAAAATTTATTACTTTGACTTGTTTGTTTTACGTTTTGTCTTCTCTGTAAGTAAATGACCTGGTTTGAGTTGTACTATGAACCTAGACGCTAAATTCAGCGATTGTTCCAAATGGCCGATAAAAAAAATGATACGACACGAGCAGTATCCCTCAATAAATAATTACATTATGAAATATTTTAACAATATATGTCAGTGTTACAAACAATGGAATAATTGAAAAAAAATTTTAGTAGATTTTACTCATAAAAAATGAAGTTTAAGATATAAGGTGTATTAATTATAATACGAAATGCACGCAAAAATAGTTGAAGTTACGAGGTGATTTCCATCTCAACCTGTATTTTAATATTTACAATACTGTAATACTTTATTAGACTAAGTTTAAAATTTATTACTTTGACTTGTTTGTTTTACGTTTTGTCTTCTCTGTAAGTAAATGACCTGGTTTGAGTTGCACTATGAACCTAGACGCTAAATTCAGCGATTGTTCCAAATGGCCGATAAAAAAAATGATACGACACGAGCAGTATCCCTCAATAAATTATTTAAGGTTTGAAAATTATGAATATATAGAGTTTAGGAAATTTGCTATTGTTAAAAATAGATAAGTATATTTTGAAGATTAATATTTAATATCTTAATCACGTGACACTATAGTTAAATGAAACTGAAAAATATAACTAAAGTATAAACCGCAATAAACTAAGGACACTACATAATACATGTTAAAAGCATCAGGAAAAGTGAAAGACAAGGAAGAAAATCAATAATGGCATTTCTAGTAGTACCCTGGTGATTTATCTTGAAGAAAGAGGTCAAGAAGGCTATGGCTTAGATGGGAGAAGGGTCACCCGCACACCTATTTTACCATACGTTTAGGATCTGATTCTCAATGTCATAGGATGGATTTAGAATACGAAAGTACAAACAAAGAATGCGATGTTTGGTTGATAACAATAAAACCAAGTCTTAATTAGTTTTTAACAATAAAAAGAAATGTGTTGCACAGGCAAGTGGATACTGGGTCAAGAGCTGTGTATAATGTGGGTGTTATGCGATGTCTGTGTCTGCACCGCCTCCATCTTGAGTCTGTGCGCCATTAGCATCGACCGTTACTTCGCCGTCACTCAGCCACTCAACTACTCTCGCCGTCGTCGTTCCAAGCGGCTTGCAGCTCTCATGATCCTCTTCGTCTGGATGGCAGCCATTGTTATTAGTTGTCCTCCTCTGATTTGGTAATTAATGTTACTCACTCTTGTTTTTGTAAGTAATATTGATAGATAAGTAATTGCTTCAAAGAGTTAAAAATTATCCTACCGGTCTTTGGTTTCATTTGTCATCAAATTCGACATAAAGTAATAGTCTAGAAGGCAAGATAAAATATGCATTCCATAACTACCTTGCATAAAATAATTTTCCTAAAAATAACATCAATTAAATTGTCAATTAAAGTATTTTGAGTAAGTCAACATAATGAAAGGGTAAAAAAACAGTAACTTTTTCAGATGATGATATATTCCTTCGCTGGACACAATTCTAAGTGAACTTTAGATGCATAAACATAGTTATATAACAATAATGCATGTTTATTATGGAAGCAATTCCTACATTACATGGCAATCGTAAACTATTGATGTAAGTGTTTAGTTCATCCGTTCATATAAATCTATTTTCATCTTACAATTAATGCATATATTTATGCGTATCTCAGACTACCGTTATTCGAATTGATCCACGACAAGTTTCGGTTACCATTCTGTGACCTCTTAATGGTGTGTCATGTATTCGTCTGTACTGTAAAATGCAGTTGCAATTAGAACCGACTGTAGATAATATTTAGTTACCTTAAACATTGAAGCAGTTAATAAAATTAGGTAATATGTTGACACACTGATTTATTGACTGAGGAAGCAAATTCTCTTATACTATCGTTCTTTGTATTTACCTATACCTAGTTTCAAAATATGAGTCATTACATTACTATAATTACTGTAGAAAAAAAAGAGTTTCATCTTTTTGAATGTTGACTTACACGGCTCACTCTGTTGCAGTCTTGGAATTGTACAGACTGCGTGTGAGCAACCTCCTCACAAAGCGAATTTCTATGTGAGATGGAAGTAGATTATTTCTTGGAATGTCGTCATCATTTATCGAATTGGGAAGTAATGATATGGTTTTCCTCAAAAAATAAATATTTTTTTACAATAATTTAAACCAGGCACTATCAGCGTGAAAAATTCTTGTAAAACTCTCGATCTAGTATTCTGAACAACTATTTTAAGTAGACTTCTTTGATCTCGATTTTATCCAGCCTCACCGCAAGACTATACTCTGTCTGTTTGTCGCTGACAGTATTTCTTAGTATTTCTATTTGGAACCCCATAATGCAACCTCCGTTCTTCTGATCAAACGTATGATATACATATACAATGTGTCTCATTGCAATGGTTCGAACAACTTGAGTGGTATTTCTCATATGCTGTAATGTTTCAATTTATAAATGAGGGTTTGTTGCTCAACACAGTCAACAGCTTTTGATAGGTCAAGAAATACACTTAAAGTGTCTCTTTGACTTTTAGTAACTTCCACCACGATATCGATGAGACATACGACTGCTACATTTGTCTACTTCGGAAAAATATTTTGTGTGTTGATAGTAGTTTTTAAATGTCACAATAGTGAGTAAAAAGACACTTTCTCGAAGATTTTGCTGAAGACAGGCAACTTTGAAATAGGACAAAAATTTAAATGAGCTTTAGATAACTCTTCTTAAACATTTACATGACTCTTAAAGATTTGAAAAACAATTCTCGAGTGAAAGGTAGTGTACTCAAATATTTAAGTGGTCTAAAGTAAATGTTTTAAACATTATTCGAGAAGCTGTGTTATAAAAAAGGTTTTGCGTTAATAGATTATTTTACAGAGAATCTCTAATCACTCTGGAATTTCTTTCTTTGTTGAATGAACCAGAGCAATTAGTGAAACTGGTTTCAGTACAGATAACGTAAGAATTAAAATAAGGAGGTTTTATGACTTAAGACATAATGTCATAAATATTTCAAGTTATAATCTTCTGAAATATCCAATGCTACAAAATTTTAGTAATTCTTAAAATCATTAAAATATATGATGATTATTATGAGGTACTAGCAGTAGTACCAGGCATAGATAGACAGTATCAGGTAATTAGGAGACAAAAAAGTCACTATAAACATTAGGGTGAACCATCCAATATTTTTACCTATAACATTATTTTATTCGTGTGATTATACTTTTACTAATATATTCTAAGGTATATCACAAAAACAATTTGCACTAACGATCTTGAATACATATTAGGGCCGAAAGTAAGAAACCTTAATTTCTTTTACTTGGCAAAAATCTTTTAAAACCAAAGAGATAATTCACTAATGGGTAAGGCACGTGAAAATTAGTTTCTTATATCATAAAATAAAAAAAACCCTTTTAATATTTAGAAGAAAAGATTGGGGTTGATTAATTAAAATGACCCATTCATTAAAACTGGATACAAGTTTTTCTTAAGAACGTAATACAGACATCATCTAAACATCATTAGTGTTATATATTTTCTACACTTGATTTTATACTAATACTACTAAAAATTTACTAATCGTTGGTAGTTTATAGAGACGTGTACCTTCTTTGTAATATGTTTAATACCTGACATGTTATTCTAAAATATATACCTACTGCGGTATTTATTAGGTAGAATATAACTTTTTTAATATTTTAACATACTCGTAACGTGACTAGTAAAAAAACTAACAAAACCGTCCATTTTGTTTGTGTAAAACTGTGAAGATTACGGACATTGGTACTGGATCATATTCATAAGTACATATTCTAAATCGATAT
This sequence comes from Homalodisca vitripennis, assembly GCF_021130785.1. Lineage (NCBI taxonomy): Eukaryota > Metazoa > Arthropoda > Insecta > Hemiptera > Cicadellidae > Homalodisca > Homalodisca vitripennis. The sequence continues at coordinate 49,604,692 of NC_060210.1, forward strand.
GTTATTATATTTATTGTCCTATTTAATTTGATAGAAGCAACATGCTGGTGGTGTACAATTGTACAAATGAACTATTTTACACTGTTATTGACTTTAAGTAAATAGAAAAAATGAACGTTACCGTCATTGACGGTGGGTTGTATTGAACAAGAAACTTGAGGGATCTTGAGATTGCCCAAGTTTAATCTTGGAGTACTCGAGGTTATGAGGTTTCACCACATTATTCTCGCTTCTACTAACTTCCTCGGCCGCTCACTGTCAATATAGTCTTGACAAGTTTGGGATGAATAATAACCTCACAAGCAGGTGGTGCGGTTGTTTCGACCATATTAAACGAAAATAATCATGCCAACATATATATATATATATATATATATATATATATATATATATATATATATATATATATATGGACTATATCAGTCTCTAATGAGGTAATAAGTAGAGCTATAATTGCGTTGGGTTAAATGTTTAAACGTAATACACTACTATTAAGTTGCTGTAAAAAGTCGATTGGCCCTTTGAAGTGTTACTTATTCATCAATGAGAGCTTGTTTTTAAACGATTTGTGAGCGTACATACGAGACGTGGTTTCAAGTCGCCTTGATTCCAAATCAAACAGACAATATTGCTCCGATCGTATTGACATTAGTATAATTACACCTTTGCTGTCACCCAAACACATTCCATAAAATATGTAAGTTAAATTATTCGGGTTACTTATATATATATATATATATATATATATATATATATATATATATATAGCCAATCGACTTTTTATAGCAACTTAATAGTAGTGTATTACGTTTAAACGTTTAACCCAACGCAATTATAGCTCTACTTATTACCTCATTAGAGACTGATATAGTGAAAACTAATTTATATTGCAAATGTAGATTTTTTTACTATTTTGTTACCAAACGATACAATGTTTGATTGAATTCCTTGGCTTAAAAGAGAATAACATTTATATACATTCCTATTCACGTTTAAAAAATGTCTTTAGACTTGTGCATCTGACAGGGTACGGTAAAGGACTTAATGATCCAAACTTTGCTTTCAGAATAGTGCTTATTCATTTAGTCGTCTTCGTTAACCTTTGTTGCTCAATATCTACGATTATGTTAAATAAAATATTACCTATAAAATATTTAAAATAACACATTATTTTATTTCTTCAGGTTTCATGACCTGAGCAACTTTGGCAGCAAATTAACGGAAGTGGACTGCGACTACAGCGATCACAAGGGATACGTCGTGTTCTCAGCAATGGGATCGTTTTTTGTGCCGATGATCGTAATGTTGTACGTGTACGCTCGAATCTCCTGCGTCATTGCTGGGCGACACAAGGACATCACTGCTATCAACAATCCTCCCCAAGTCAAGTGGCCACTCAAATCTACTGTAAGTAGGCTGTATAATTGTAAGTTTCGTATAATAATTTCAGGTGGTTGTATTTAATTGAAATTATATAAAACCATTATTTTTGTAACATCGTTGTTTATGTGAAATGGTTTTGGATTATATAAAATACTTTAAATGAAACAGTAGTTCTCAGGTATGTAATGACATGAAAATATGAAATTTGAAGAAGCACTACATTAGTCAGTAATGAGCCTCGGCGGATATCTTAGTTTCATGTCTAATCTTGTTCCAATGCATCTAGACTGGAAGGTGGTGAACGTAAACTTGCCAATGGCATCAGTAGCGGAACGATGATAATTTTCTGTTTAATTTTGAGACAAACAATGTTATTTAAATAAATCTATGGAATAAAAGCTGCGTGTGCCGCTTATATAGTTCCACCTCCCCAGGATTTATACTTGCATAGAAGTCTCTTAATTACTACCTGCAATGAAAATATTAAAAATAGTTTTGCATAATACTCATAAATGATCCAGTTAATTTTGGCATTTTAATAGACAGAACGATGATTATTACATTTCGTGTTAGCTACCGTTTATAAAAATACACTTCAAAATGTCTCTGTAAACGCAGGAATCTAAAAAATTTGATTCAACAATTAACTTACAACAGTTCTACTGATCACTATTGCACAAAAGTCGTATATAATTATACAAGTACATACCTGAGTTGTAATATATTATTGTGCCTTAAACTTTAAAGATATAAATTTTAGATATAACAATTAACTTACAACAGTTCTGCTGATCACTATTGCACAAAAGTCGTATATAATTCAGTCTCTAATTCAGTCCATGAGGACGGTCGTAGAGATAAGCCGCTCGTGATTGTGCAGTCTGGTCGGCCTGCCCGTCTTGTCCTGTGCGGTACCTTTTCTTAAAGTAATTATCCTTAAAACTGTGTCATAAACTTTATTTTTTTCGTGTGTGAAGTTTCGTTAGTATTGATGAAGTTTATTTTTAGTTTGGACTAAAGTTATTTTTGGATTAATTATAATTTTAAATCAGGCTTTCCGTTATTTTTTTAGTTTTTTTACTGTACAGTTAAGTAACTTACAATTACTTACATTTTTACCATGAATTGCGGTAAATGTAGCCGAGACATAACCATTGCTAAAGATGCAGCAAAGTGTGTGGAGTGCGGTCTAAGTTTTCATGTAACGTGTTGTCGCATTCGGACTTTGGCAAAGTTGACATCTATGTCGGCCCGAAATCTGGCCTCGTGGAAGTGTGACGATTGTTCGCAGGATTCATCCTCAGTGGCAAGTCATAAGTCGGACTCGGTCGATCCAAATATTTCTGACATTGTTTTGGCAATACAAAAAGAAATTGCTGTAAGCCAAGCTGCAAATAGAGACGGTTTTAGCGCGATTGAACAGCGTCTAACTGGTTTACAGGCATCTGTTGACGAATTCCATAAGAGACTTTCTTCTTTAGAGGCGGAAAATGTTGAACTTAAAGCGGAATGTGTTGAACTCCGAACTAAAAATGAATCCCTGTCTCGGCGGGTGTTTGACGTGAAGATACAAATGGCAGATATACAGCAGTACTCGCGAAACCATAACATTGAAGTTATGGGTGTCCCCGTCACAAAAAGTGAGAATGTTTACGAAATCGTCAAATCGGTGGCCACCGCGCTTGATCTAACTTACGACAGACAGTCCATATCCATTGCCCATCGTTTGCCGGCACCTCGGAGGAAGTCTTTCCACCCCTCTATCGTCGTCCAGTTCGTGTCCCGCTCAACAAAGGCTGAATGGATTTCTGTGGCCAAGAAAAAAAGAATTAAAACTACGGACTTGGCAGCGTCTCTACCGCCTGCGCCGGTATTAGTTCTGGATCATCTCACACCACAGAATAAACATATACTGGGGAGAGCTAAGTCCTTGGTCAAAGATGGACAGCTGGCGTTCGCTTGGTCGAGGGACGGAAGGGGTTGGTGAGACAGACGGTGGAGTCACCGGCCAGGAGTGTGAGGAGCATCGACGAAGTAGAAGCCTTCGTAAATCCGGCGGTTAGCGGCAGTCCCACGACAACGAAGTAATTTTCCAGAGTTTTAGCGTAGGTTATAGATACTCCATAAATCCAGATAAGGACATAGCAATTAAGACTTTTTTTATTATGTTAATTTTCGTTTGCAGCATTTATATTACATTTTTCGTTTAACATTATAATTTGTGTAATTTATTGGCATGTGCATGTGTATTTTTAAATAAGACTTAAAGTGAAAATTGAAAATATTTTCGCAGCGACGTTCAATATTAATTACTACTAGGACACTCAGCATTCAAAATGAAATATTGATTGTACTATACCAACCTATAATTAAATTATAAATACGTGAGTATGAGTTGAAGTTAGAAGTATGTGTGATGCATGTGAGTATGTATGTGTGTAGGCACGTGAGTATGTATGTGTGTTTTACTTGTGATTACTTCCCAGCATCTTTTAAAATGGGTAAAGTAATCCCAATCTATAAGGGAGGCCCAAAAAATCGATGTGTTAGCTTCAGGCCAATAACTTTAACTAGTGTTTTATCTAAATTATTGGAAAAATGTGTTGGAATTCAACTCGAAAAATATTTAAACATCAATAATATTCTTGTACAAAATCAATTCGGTTTCAGAAAAGATAAGAATTTGAATGACGATTTATATTTGCTAACTAAAAGTGTTCATGACACGATTAGCCGTAATAAAAAACCATTATTGATTTTTATAGATTTAGCTAAAGCTTTTGATACAGTTGATAGACAATTATTACTACAAAAATTAAAATATATTGGAATACAAGGGAACTCTTGGAGATGGTTTAAAAGTTATTTGTCCGATCGGTATCGAGTTGTTTCTGTTTTAGGCCATACAAGCGTTCCTCAAAAAATTGAGTATGGGGTTCTGCAAGGCAGTATTCTTGGACCCTTGCTTTTCTTAATTTTTATTAACAATCTAGGAAGATTGACTCTGTGTAAAGGACAGATATTTCTTTATGCGGACGACACCGCTTTGTTATTTGAGGGTGAAAGCTGGGAGGAAGTGAGGGATGTGGCTGAGCGCGGTCTACTCACTGTGAAGCGCTGGTTTGATCAATGTCGGCTCACAGTTAATATAGCCAAAACTAAATGTATGCCAATCTCTATACGAGCTGACGGCGATCCTTTTGTTTTTAATCTACGGTTGAATACTTGTGGTGACCAGGATGGATGCGTTTTGTGTGAATGTATTGATAGGGTGAGTGAGTATAAATACTTGGGTGTAGTTTTTGACAATCGTTTGAAGTGGTGTAATCACGTAGCTTACATGCGGAATAAACTTCGTAAATTTATCTTTATATTTTGTAATCTGCGTAATATACTTACAATTGATCTTTTAAAAACTGTATACTATGCTTATGTGCAATCAATTCTTCAGTATGGTAATGTAGCATGGGGTGGCTGTTTTCAAAATAACCTTGCTCCCTTAGAAGTCGTTCAAAAAACTATTATAAAAGTAGCTCTGAAGCGAAATCGTACTTATCCAACCAATTTATTATTTGAAGAATTTAAAGTGTTTAACGTCTCGCAATTATATATCCGAACATTAGTTTTGTACATTTTTCAACATCGAGATTCAATTTTCATTCACAGTAACCACAGCCATTTTACGCGTTCTTCACTTCATAACAGAATTATTGTTCCTAGACTCGTTAAAGCCTTTAATTCAACATCATCTCACTACATTGCTCATATAATTTTCTCGAAATTACCATACTTTATAAAAAACCCAAGACCCTGCACTATTAGTACGTACAAAAAATTAATCAATAAATGGTTAGTAGATGCTGGGCGAGATGGATTTCGTCAGTACTTTTCCTCAATCTACACCTAGATATGCTTTTTTTATGTATTAAATTTCTGTTATATCTTTGTATTACAAGCAATGTTAGTCTGAGTGTTTGGTGAGTCTGTACAATCGTTTTGACTGCAGGCCAACGAGGACATGTGGTGCGAGCAAGTGTGCGGGTGCGTGATTGGTGTGTGTGTGTGTGTGTGTGTGTGTGTGTGTGTGTGTGTGTGTGTGTGTGTGTTTTAGTGTGTGTGCGTGGGTGTGCAGGTGTGGTCCAAATCTCTCTCTACTTATATCGGCTAATTTTTAATTAAGTCTTTCTGATTGCTCTTTTTTATGTAAGTCACAAGTTTTTACAAATTACATTTTTAAGTCTTCAAATTGTATTTTCTAAATAAGTATATTCCTTTCAAATTTTAGATTATTTATTAACTGGATTTACTCATGTATTCCATGCTCTGGGCTTGTATGGTTTATTTTAGAGGTTAAATCTTCATTTTTCATTTGTTAATGAAAATGTTTTTATTAATGACAATTCATTTCCTTATTTTAATTTAGGTTTTTTTTTGTGTTATTGGTAGTGCAGACTGAGGAACTCGTTTCCCCACACACATGCTGATGCCCATGTGGGGATAATTTCCTATAATATTTTTGAAGTACATACCTGAGTTGTAATATATTATTGTGCCTTAAACCTTAAAGATATAATTGTTAGATTCAACAAACATAATGCAATCCCCTAACAAAATGTACAGAGAATGAATTTAAAGTAGTGTTATCAGGTTTTACAGCTAGTGTTTAAACCTAAAAACTGTGCACTGTAGATATATGTTTTGCGAAAATTTGTTTAAGAGTAATTGCACTATAACTATTCCAGATTTAATTTATAAAAAATAGTTACCTATTTAAAAATTGCGGACTAGAGCAATACAAAATTAAGTTTTACAAAAGGTTCATACCATGCTTTTTTAAACCAGCAAGTATTAGTGTGAATTGGTTTTGACTCTCATGATACCGTAAATATATTTACCAATATTCGAAAACTAAAATAAAATTCTAAAAGTTACAATCACTGTAAGCCATGAAAACACACGTTATTGCGTTTACTTGTATTAGTATATCTGTAACCTTATACAAGTGAGATATAAAAAACTAATAACCATTAATTCAATATAACCGTTGAAATACGCGGGATTTTGTAAAACAAGTATATCATATGGAGATAACACATTTTGAGAACTTTTCTTCCCACTAAATATATACATTTTTAAATAATTTAATTAAATAAGTATTTGTTACGAATTTCAAAAAAATATATAAGGTAATTTTGGTTTGTTTTGTTTTTATTATGAGTGCGATAATTTAAGATACCGCGATTTGTATTTAAAGTAGAAAACAATTAACTATATTTAGATGTTTTTATACTGTTTATTATTTGTTTTATATTTTTCATCTGTAATAATAGCCCTAGTGCCGGTGTAGGTTTTCACACTATGGGTCGTTCCTGTTATTTTATATGGCCTACTTAATGTCAAAGGTTTGCAACAAATGCTATTTTGGCAATATTAAAGAAAATATCAAAATATTATTTTATTATTTTTCTCTTATCTACTCAAACCTTTTTACTAAATTTGGTTTTTTTAGCTGTACTAGTTTTACAAGTAATAATTTTTTTAATACAAAATGATAGCTAGCGGACATACAAAACATTTTTCGACCTTTGTGTGTATTTATTTTTAGTTTAAAATGTCATTAACACACAAGTATGTACCACCCTTTTGTGAATAACCTGTAATATAACTAGATATAATGTCAAACTACTGTAGCTATAGTGTAGTCATTAGTATTTTCCTCTTGCAACTGAAACGTAAAGTTCATTGAAGACATAATATATGTTTTTAACTATGTAAAATGGTTTCTTTTTAAATATAGTGTTTGCATTTACAGTAGATTATTGTCACCCCATTGCATGCATTCGGCTCTGTCTTTACTCACCATTTACATGTGACTGTATAGCATATTGTTTTAAAGAGGAGCGCTTTTGATTTTAGGCTATGTTAGGTACTGATTTTTTATACCCTATGTGCTATATAACATTATTGAAAATAACATCATTTTACACATGGATTAGCATGTATCCATTTATATGCATCGTTCCGACTAAAGCTATGCTGTCGTTTGACACACTCCTATACAGTGTCAATCCACTCCAGTTAAGCTTGCGATCTCAATTACTGGTTAATTCCTTATTTAACATATAACAATTAGATACATTATCCCGTCTGTGACCCCCAGTTATGTGAGACACTGAACACATACTACCAAGAATAAAGTTAAGCAAAATATCAAGTTTTATATTTTGAGATCAATCGCACACGTTATTTTACTGGAAATAGTGATATTATAATATCTAATAATTCTCGATGTTGTCTAGAAACAATCAAGGAAGCCAATATCTACATGTCTAGAGGAGTCAGATCTTGCCAGGGAGTCTTCAAAGAGCAAAGAGTTCTCTGGTAAAACACCAAGGTTAGTTCTTTGAGTATTTAACGTGAAATCTAATGAGTGATAGCTTTATTTCTGCATGGCGATGGCGAGTCTTCCCATAGAACAGGCTATCTGACCAGCATCTACGGTTCTCAAACAATACTACCAGGATCTCATTAGACTTAGGTGGGAGATAAAGGCGTTTCCCACTAACCTGAACTATGTTTGTCTAGTATAGGCTTTCAGAGGATAGCTTGCCGGATCGGTATTAATGGCTCTCGGACAACACTACCAGGATGGCACCTATCCTGTGGTAGATCAAGGTGGCTCAGACTAACGTAACCTTTGTTTTTCCAGTATAATGACGAGTCTCCGAGAGAACAGACTGCCAAACCGGCGGCGCTTACGGCTTTCGGACAACACTCCCAGGATGTCATCTATCCTGTGGTAGATCAAGGTGGCTCGTACTAACGTAACCTTTGTTTTTCCAGTATAATGACGAGTCTCCGAGAGAACAGACCTTTTATTTTTCCAGTGTAGTGACCAGTCTTCGAGAGAACAGACTGTCGGACCGGCGCTTAGGTTTTCGGACAACACTACCAGGATGTCATTTATCTTGTGGTAGATTAAGGTGGCTCATACTAACGTAACCTTTTTTTTTCAAGTATAATGACGAGTCTCCAAGAGAACAGACTGCCAGACCGGCGCTTACTTCTTTTGGACAACACTAGCAGGATGTCATCTACCCTGTGGTAGATCAAGGTGGCTCAGGCTAACGTAACCTTTGTTTTTCCAGTCTAACGACGAGTCTCCGAGAAAACAGACTGCAGGATCGGCGCTTGAGGCTCTTGGACAACAAGTCCAGGGTCTCATCCATCCGGCGTGAGAAAAAAGCGGCACAAACTCTTAGCATCGTTGTTGGTGGCTTCATTGTTTGCTGGCTGCCCTTCTTCGTCGCCTATCTTCTCGCACCATTTATAAAACCGACTAAAATTCCGGACGAGCTGATGTTTGGTTTAACCTGGCTAGGTAAAAACTCAGTTTATTACAGCTGTGATGTGTCATTTCTCAATACAACCAGTTACTTTTAAGAATGGCATATTTAACATACCATAGATAACCGTATAACGCATAGATTGATTAAGACAGTAAGTAAAGTAAACAGAATACCTAGAATAATATGTTATATGATAAGTTCATGGTACGAACACAACAAAAACCGATACAAAATACGAACGATAGATTAAGTATGATAGTAAGTAAAGTAAATAAAGTAATAGATTACTAATATACTTATATTACTACTTATACTATATACTTATACTAACTACTTATATTTTATACGTTAGGTCCGTATCTCACAAACAATTCGTAGTCACCTACCAAAATAACAATATAGGTTATGGTATCGGCTCACCGTACGTCTAAAAGTTGTGATAGTAACTTGTTGACTGCTTTATTGCTCATTTGCTGTTCGGTCTGTCAGAAGATTTTGCCCGATTGATCGCACGCCGCAATGTGTCAAGTGTCGAACATGTCTTGGCTCGATAGCTGAGGCGAAGTTGTTATGTCCTCATCACGTTAATTATTGTTTCACGTTAATAAGTCAAAGTTTCTTGATGGTAAAATATGTTGATAGTTTTATAATATATTTATTTATTTATGTCATGCCGTTTTTATTATGGAATGGTTTTTTGAGGGGGTGTTTCGGTTGTTTCGGGCGTCTAACATGTATAATAGCATCTCTAAGAATCGATTAAAATTATCTTTAAGTATAATATAGTTATTTATTTGTGTACATGTTTAAGGGTGTAAAATACATATTCATGTAGAGTTGTAAATGTGTATTTATTGTACTAAATTGTATTGCAGCAAAATAAAGAATTTCTATTCTATTCTATTCTATATTGTCGACGAGGAATCTAATCCTTTCAATAAGGTTTGAATTAACAATTAAAATTATAAATATACACTGTTTTTTAAGTACCTCATACAGTTAATATTCGGTTTATATTTATCCTTAAGAAACAAATGCCAGTCTACTGTCACTGGTCAAATATTAAATGCACTCTTTGCAGTCACTTGTTTCTTACTCTACGTAACTTTGTATATGCAAAAAAATTAAAACGTAATAGCAATTCATTGTTATAGGCTGGATAAATTCTGCCATAAACCCATTCATCTACGCCTTCTACAGTCCAGATTTCCGGTTAGCGTTCTGGAGACTGACTTTTCGAAATTGTACTGCACGCCAGGTGGTCTCTATGGAGCTGAGTACCTCATCTCGCCAGAGCACGTACGTGCGGTAAAGTGTTTTAGGATACCCTCGGCTTAGATCTCATCGCCATTCCCACCTCCTGGGGTACAGAGACTCCTGCGTCTGATCCTCCAAGTCTATTGAATGATCTCAGAGAAACGCCAAAATTACTCTCTTCGATTAAGGTACTCGGACAGAAAACACTCTAGTTTATCAGAGTTCCATCACGTATAGTACAAAACATTGCACTTTAGATGTTAATTTATTATAATTATAGCTATGCATTTGTTACGTGGAGCTGCCAGGTTAATGTTTTGTGACAAAAGACGTTGTGGTGTTTATTTATAATAAAAGTCTTTATTAAATTAGCGCTTATATTTCTTTCAAACTTTTGTATAGATAAACTAATACTGATTTGAGAATATGTAAGCAACAAATATGTATTATATTCTGTTATAAGGTATCCTTTCATTTAAATAAAATATCTACTATGACATTTTCTGTTGTAAAGATTTAAATTTTAATGTTTATTAATGATGTAAAATCTGAATATTTTCCCGGAAGTTTATTTATTTTGTAAGGTTATCTGTAATAAAATTAATTTGAGTAAGTACTAGTAATCTAAAAACACATTGAAACTGGTTGGTGATTTTTATTATCCTATTGATCTCTTACTGTAACAGTACTGCAAAAATTAGGCAAATGCAAATGGTTGAATGTAAAAAAAAACTACTTGAAACCAAATCAGTTTTATTATTTGAATATTTAAAATAATTAAACATTTTCGTAGTACCTAATGAAGTATTACATTTTTACTTTTACAGTACAACACATAACTTTATACCTAAATATTTTAAATATTTTATCAATAGAAAAAGCAAATATTTAATATTATAGGTTTTTCTAAATCAATAAATAGTTATTAGCAATAAATCAAATGTATTTATGATTTTTATGTGCATTGGTACAGCCTAATGTAATAAAGTTTTAAAATGTAAAAGGTCATAGTATATTTTATAGAAATTTATAGTGTAATAAGTTTATTAAGTTTACAAAGAGGAAGGCAAGACCAAACATAAATTACTCTCACAGCTCACGTTGATTTTATTAAAGTAGAGTTGTATAATTAAAAGACAGAAGGGATTAAAGCTAGGAAAAATTGGTTATATAACAGTTAAAAGTTACGTAATATACAGTTATACGGGATGTCACGTGGATTTCAATTGGAAAAATCCAATTATACGGGATTTTTAAAGTTTTTTTTAGCTGGATCAAAGTTATTGTTGTAAATAGTTTACACCCAGACCTAATATATTACATCATACTCTAGGTATGAGAGTATACAATTGTTATAAAACAGCACAATTAAAAGTATTTACAGAAAACTTGTTGTAATGTTCATATCATTAGTCGATGTAGACTTTAATGTTTTAAGTTTAATGTTAAAATTAGCTGTAATTTGTAAATACATACAAAAAACGTTTTTCTACAAATATTGTCTTATTATACTTATGTCCAATGGAACCGTTCCATTTCGATTGAAATGCCTATTTCAAACAGGATAAGATTCAATTAGAACTATTAAGATTCTATTAGATTAACAGGTGCAACTGCGGCGTGATTTATTCTTCCTGTTAAACCTAGTAATATTCGAGGGGATGCCCGTCATTGATAATATTCCTGTCTTATACATGTATGGACCCGTTGAAATTAGCTTATGCAGTCAAATTCAGAATATATATATACCGTTAAATTTGTATAAGTGGCAATAGCCTAATTTAATTTCAATAAACATTGAATCACAAAAAGCACTTGCTCCGCCGGGACTCGAACCTGGATCTCTCACTTGCCGGGTGAATATGCTACCATTACACCACTGAGCCCTCACTTTATACGATTCAATTATTTTGTATTTGGCCGTTTCATTTCACATATGTATTTAAGGGGGTTAGTACACCTTTCCGCTTGCATTTACAATTTTATTTCTTGTGCAACTACTGATATACCTACACATATGAAATTTTGTGGGTAAGTTAGATATATATTTCAGTTTATTTTAAAACTATTTTTAATAAAATGTTTTATCGTATTACTGAATTATAATTTTTTTGTTTTTTTTACGTAGCGTACTTATTAACATCATTGTAACGCTCAAATTAAAGTTTCACACATAAATTTCGTATCATTCTGTTTGTTAGACCTAGGTGTGAGGTATGAACTAGAGATATTGGTCTAATGTTAAAATAAATAATAAAATAAAAAATATAAATTACAAAAATGAACATAATTTATAAAAAAATGTACTTACCTTAATAAATTGAGTTATATTGATTCATTTCTGGTAATCCTAGTTCATGCTATAGCTAATGATGTTATAAACATCCCCTGAAAATTTGGTAAGGATATATAATGGAAAACCACCGTTAAAGTTAAACTATTAACAATAATGTTTTAAGTTACATTAAAAAGACCCTGCTGCATATGTTACCCCTTCTACTTCTTCAAATCTGCTTTGCTGATCTAGTCTCAATCTCCTTCTAGCTCTTCTGGCTTCGAAACTTTGATTTTCAACTTTCTTTAGCGATGTGCGCACACGGATCTCATCAAAATTTCTCAACGATTCCTCAAAGAAAGTCCCCGGAGTCATGGATAAATGAGTAACCTTTAACCTACCTAAATGCCCTTCATTATAAATCAAAGATGCTTCATGTGCTGCAATATTTAATCCTGTTCTTCCAGCAAAACCTTTTTTAGGGCAGATGTTCCAAAGCACATTGTTGTATGACTCGTTAGCGTTTTGGGTCTTTCCTTTTAAACATCTTCTTAACAGTTCAGGCTTTGTCAGATCTACGAATATTTGTTTAATGAAATCCATTACAGGGTATGGTATTGTATTGTTACGTTTAAAGGTTGTTATTGAGTTATTAGATGTAGCCTGCTGGTACTTACACCAAGATTCTGGGCCAGTCGGACAAAAATGGTCAAGTGGTTTCTCATCCGAACTGGCCTTGTGGTTGCATACTGCCCAAGCAGCCTTTCTCATTAATACCAAGTCATTGGGATTGGCTCTAATAGCATTACCAAAGTACACACCTAGTTGGTCAATCACAGAGTCTGTCAATATATTTTTGCCGCCAATTGTTTTTCCGTCACTTAGCTTTACAGCTTTGTTTGCTTGTTTTAACTTTCGAAGCCTTTTTGATAATCTATTTTTAAAGTGTCCTACACACTCTTCTTTTGCTATAGGTACGTCTGTTCCATAAGGTTCACTTTCTTTTACAGCCCTGAATATAGCAGTATCGCCGTCACCAATATAATTTGTATATTGAAATGAGTAATTACGTTCCGATCTGTGAAAAATGTTTTTAATGCCCACTACTTCCATCGCTCCTGCAGAACCATAATGGTTTTTGTTACATTTTCCACTCTCTCTATGTTTTGTAATAAATTCCCTATATTCTACCCCAGCCTTCGGCCCTTTCCAGGTACTTCAACCATGCCAGAAGGATGAAAGAACTTCATCATCGATAACCTTACACGTATTTGCTCTTATAACGCTACACACACCCATTAGGGACTTATGTCCTCGTGTCATCCAAGTTCCATCGCCTGAAACAATAATGTCAGATTTAGGCTCTGTATTGGTTAGTTCCACCTCTTCTAACACAACCTGCTTCATACTTTCGACACAAGCAGCTTCTGTCGATTGGGCGATTTTGTGGTTGATTATTTCCGAGGAGTAACAGGTGGAGGCATATTCATTACACCACAAAATCTTTTCATTCCAGTAATTCCTACACCAATAGTTATCATATCATAAGTAACCCTTCTGTTTATTTCAAAAGCATTATTTTTATTAAGTTATCCTACTTGTATAAAACTCCCCAACACTCGGTTCACATAGTTAGCATTTCAAAATAAGCTTTGAACCCAGGCCCTTTACTTCAGTTTCAACTAAACACACAACACTTCCACAAGCTATACAGTTAACACTATTTTTATTGCTAAGCCAAATTGTTCCAAATCAATAAACCTGTATCCAGTGGGATTTTGATTAGTACTTGTGTGCCTAGGGCTAGGCCTACTTAGGTTAGAATTCAATGAAGTATAATCCACACTCAACTTCAGCTTTTTACTTGAAGTGCTACTTACTTCTTTATTACTAACTGTTGGAGTATGCCTATTTCCACAACACTTTTGTTTCTTTGGTCTGTAAATACCTTTCTTATCCATTTTCGATTACTTGACACTGAAAACGTAAATGTTGACACTAATCTTCACTCAAGTAATGTAAACAAACAATACATTGAACCAAAGCCATAAAATAGCCTGTATGTAATAAGCCTGTAACATAGAAATAGGAAAACAAATCAAAGATTGTAAAGCAAAACACTACCTACTCTCAATGTATACTGTATGAAAACGAAATCTAAAAACAAGAGGAGTGTACAAGATTCGGATTTTGGATTAAAAGCTTCATGTATTGATATCGTTTTTTTGTCATAATTCAGCAAAAAATCCAGATATCATCATAACTTCTTTTCTGTATTGATCAGGACAAACTAGTAAACAATTATAATGAAAAAAAAAATAAATAATGACATTTTTGACATTTAACTGTGTACTACCCCCCGTAAATAACCAAACTAACATATGATCGGAAGACCAAATACCTGTAAACTAAATTTTATTTACCATTAAATTTGTGTAAGTGGCAATATATATATATATATATATATATATATATATATATATATATATGTATGTATGTATGTATATATGTTCTCTACAAAAGTATAGTAGAACGTATTTGTTGGTATTAGAAAATATAAACAAGAAATTAATAAAACTAAATGATAAAAGAATGTAAACAGTCTAGACGGAGTTACTCAAAATGTATAATATTAAATTATTTATACAAACTGCATTGAAATTAAAAGTCAAAATAGATTGTATGAGAGTTGCACAAGTACATCCGCAGAAACAGCATCGATGTGCAGTACTTATTCACGCTTGTACACTGTACCACTACTACAACTGTTACCTTTAATAATTACTTTATGGCAATTAATTCAGACCTGTTGCGCAGTTTATAAGCAACTAATCTATTATAGGTATATGGTGGTCAAATCGTGTTGCTAAGTCATTATTTTACAGTTTAATACACAATGCTATTTCATGTTATAGTATGGATTCTAAACTGGTTTATAGAAAACCACTCTATACAGAGTCTCTCTCAATGAGAGGAGTTATGCAATGTGCCAGGTTGAGTAGCTCAAAAGTTCAAATTACAAAAGAGTTGTTATGTGAACCAATACATTTTGCTCATAATCATTATTAATTGAATGATATAAAAATACATTTCTTTTTAAATATGGATTAATTGAATCAAGTTGTTCCTAATTATGATTATTTTATTTTTAACAGAGCTAACTTTAGTACATTGTTTTTGTTCATGGAAAACCGTTAAGATCTGTAAAGGCTTAAACAGTTGAAGCTCCTGTATTTATACAGGTATTGGATTGTATTAGGCAGTTGCATTAATTCACATGGTTACCAATTTGAGGTGGATTAAAGTTAAATATATCTATTCATACTATGAATAACAAATTATAATTTGATACGTTAGTACATTTATGCGCTGGTTTTTCCGTTATCGTATAAATTAGTTTTTTAAAATAGTATTTGAATGTATGGGATACGATAAAATTGCAACAGTATTTCAAACAATTGCAAGATACTATCTCAGATTATGAGTCATACCACCTATCAACCTTCATGATAATGATATATATGTGTATTCCTGTAGCAATAAAATGGTTTAGTATAATCTGTGGTTTTATCCCGTAGAATAATGGAGGGATATCCTAACAATAGATTAGTACGTTGCAACGTTTCTTGAAGACTATAACTCAGGTAAGTAATAAATTACGTGAAGTACCAAAAAGTGACAAGAATACGTTATTTACTTTGGAAAATATTTACTTATTATAAATAAACTCACAGTAGTAGTGGTATTAGTTGTATTAGTTAAAATAAATTTAATCTGAAAAATGTTTTGATATCTGATTTATAAAAACTGTTCACATAAACTAGTAATGGTAAAGTACAGTGGATAAGTTTTCAAAAGTATAATGATTCTAGTAAGCCAAATGAAATGTTAATGTAATAATAACTGTTAATTTATGCTTTAAATTATCACTGGAAATATTTGAAAATGAGAAGAAAGAAAAATATTCTATCGTAACAGGGATGTATTGTTGAAGATTAAAATTCTTAATGTAACCTGAGCCTACAGGCAATCAACATTATAAATGAGGTCTGGAAGACAGCTTTCGCGCGAACCACAATTTTCGCCGTTTAGATAACTGATCTTGCTTTTCGTGTGCTTTTTTACTAAAATTCATTGTTAGTTTTAAATATTTATCGAATATTAAAAAAGTCAATAAATCTATATCACAGGCAAAGTAAACAGACTGTTCCTTACTTATTAAAATATTTTTTGAGGTGTCATTACAAACATAGAATGTTGTTGGAATATAGTTACAAGATGCTTAAAAGTCACCCCATAGTGTTAAACACATTTAAGGGGGTTCGGTATGCCCTATCCTTCCCATGTTAATTTGGCCAATTTTATGTACCTTTTTCTCAGAAACCTTTAAAGCTATCATCATCAAACTTCATCAAGCGGAAGACATTATAAAAATCTATTTTAAATTTTTATTAAAAAAATTATAATTATAAGTTATTTTACAAAAAGATTAATACATTTTTTATTTACAACAAATTAAATAAAAACTTCTTTTTTTAACTTTGTTCCGCTCTAAATGTTAAAAAAGGTCTAAATAGTAGTGTCCTAAAGGTTGATGATGATAGCTTTAAAGGTTTCTGAGAAAAAGGTACATAAAATTGGCCAAATTAACATGGGAAGGATAGGGCATACCGAACCCCCTTAAATATGTATTTTATAACCGTTCATCTGTTACTACATAGTCAAACAAACATACTATACGACATTTTATCTGCCAACAAGAGATCCTATTATTTCGTTAATAATAGTATTGAAAAAAATTAAACTATGACTAAAATTATAAAAATATTGCTAATTAATATCTTTAGAGTAAACTTACGAAGTTATAAACATAATTCCTAGATTTCTGAGCGTTAAATAATTTTATTATTATTAATAAATTATGGGATTAATATACGTCAAACAATAAGATGTGAGATTCGCGTATATTAATCTGTCTTGATTGCATGGCCATTTAAACGTCAAACTCAATTCTATAATTTTTAATGGCCAGATAATAACCAGAATCGCCTTCATTTTTGTGTTTAAAAAAGTTTGTCTCAACTAAAAGATAATTTAATTATTTATTTATTGGAAACGAGTATTAATTATTTTGTTCGGCTTATAAGATACATTGTCTGATACGATTACGAAGGACTTACTCGCATACATCGCAGCTTACAAGTCAGCTTTTGTCACCTTCCCCTTTAAGCTCCTCCGCGACTACGAGTTTATAACTTGGGTTAGTTAATAAATATAATTCCACATATGTGAGTTACTTCTCTGATTCGAAGAGAATGTTTACGTCATAAATGTAGTTAAATACGTTTAGTCAGCTACAATAAAGTTAATATCTATATGAGTAATAATGAACATTGTCTTTCACAATTGAAGTATAAAATATATTTTTACACAGAAAATGTGGTGGAACTAAGGGATAGCGTTTATAAAAACGAAACTTTGAACTTAGCTACGAGGATGGAAAATATTAGTTATATTTGTGTACTTTTCCGTAATATTTTCCTTTTTTTAAGAATTTTCACGTTAATCTAATAATTATATAGTTCAGAAGGATTACCACATTTATATATTTACATTCTTTTAGTTAATAATTGAATATAGAAAAAACTGAAAGAAAAATCAAGCACATGCTATCAATATACGAGTATGATGATATTATCAAAATACGGGATAAAGTAGATGAAACTTGAATTCCCAAATCACTTAAGTTACTACACCGTTCAAAAGTAATTCACCCCCCTGAATAGCTGTAAATGCAGCGTTTCCCTCTACGGAAAGTCTCCACCGTGCAATTATTAAAGTTCAGAGACATTTGATTGTCCTCACACCAAAGCACAATCTAGTGAAGAGATCGTTGTAGAATCTCGCCGTCGGATGAAGATGAGGTTCCCGATGTAATGTTGGCTTTAACCCAATCCTTACAATGGTATTTGGACCAACAATAATCAGAATAAAAATCGGAATCAGATCAATAATCCGACACCAGGAGTGACCAGTCTCTTCTAAATCGACAACTACGTAAAATATTTGAAAGGGGTTATCCATTGATATATCAGAATAAAAATCGGAATGAGAGAAATATAACAACACCAGGAGTGAACAGTCTATAATAAATCGACAACTAAAATATTTGAAAGGGGTTATCCATTGATATAACAGAATAAAAATCGGAATGAGAGAAATATAACAACACCAGGAGTGACCAGTCAATACTAAATCGACAACTAAATTATTTGAAAGGGGTTATCCATTGATATATCAGAATAAAAATCGGAATGAGAGAAATATAACAACACCAGGAGTGAACAGTCTATAATAAATCGACAACTAAAATATTTGAAAGGGGTTATCCATTGATATAACAGAATAAAAATCGGAATGAGAGAAATATAACAACACCAGGAGTGACCAGTCAATACTAAATCGACAACTAAATTATTTGAAAGGGGTTATCCATTGATATATCAGAATAAAAATCGGAATGAGAGAAATATAACAACACCAGGAGTGAACAGTCTATAATAAATCGACAAATAAAATATTTGAAAGGGGTTATCCATTGATATATCAAAATAAAAATCGGAATGAGAGAAATATATCAACAACATGAGTGACCAGTCAATACTAAATCGAGAACTAAAATATTTTAAAGGGGTTATCCATTGATATATCAGAATAAAAACCGGAATGAGAGAAATATAACAACACCAGGAGTGAACAGTCTATAATAAATCGACAACTAAAATATTTGAAAGGGGTTATCCATTGATATATCAAAATAAAAATCGGAATGAGAGAAATATAACAACACCAGGAGTGAACAGTCTATAATAAATCGACAACTAAAATATTTGAAAGGGGTTATCCATTGATATATCAGAATAAAAATCGGAATGAGACAAATACATACAACAACAACAGGAGTGACCAGTCAATACTAAATCGACAATTAAAATATTTGAAAGTTTTAAAACTTCATGATCTGAGTATATGTATAATGTACAGGCTTTTCTGTTTTGTTAATTCTTACTGTTTTATATATTATTGAAATGTATTTATCAGTTGAACAGACTCTATCCGGTTGAAAATTCATAATAGTGTGGGATCACAAGTATAGAGAATTTCCCACACTTTCTGGTAGCGACGTTGCGTGGCGGTGTCTTGGACATTCTTGTACGGACTTGGTGGGCTATCCACTATACTACTTCACGAGAACAGTAGATTAAGTAGGCATTCAGAGACATTCCGCAACCTAACACCTGTAGCACCTCTATACAACGTAATAATTTATCAGAAAGCATACGCTGATAAAAGGAGATGTATATCCCTATACAGGGAAATACATCTCCTTTTATGTCGATAACATATTCACCCCCTCGTGATGACTAAAGTAAAACTGGAGGAAATTTCGATTTTACTCGATTTCGACACAGGAACTTGATACATCCCTTTGATTGCCTGAAGTCAAAGGATGAAATTATAAATTGAATCGCTAAACGCATATACCGCCAGTCTGCTTTGATAGATAGAAATTAGCAACCTCAGTTAGAGCTATATTGCAAGAAAGAGAGATTGTTTGCAGGTTATAGCAAGGTCGATTTGGCTGTGGGCTGTAACAACCCAAATTAAAATAACGTAAACCTCAAAAATTTACTTGGTGAGTCACGTACCCTACCGAGTGCCAGGGATGTGTTGAAAACGTCTACAGGTGTGCGAGGATGCTAATTTTGATGTAGAACTTTAATGTGCCGAATTTAAGAGTAAATGTACACTAAGACAATCTTGCTAATAGATTGCTGACGATAACAGATGATATTACTGTTGAAAACAGATTTGGTTGTCTGAGTGAAGATCCACAATTGAACGACCACTACTTAGTAATAAATTGAGGCTGCGCAATCAATGAGAAAGAATACAAAAAGACACACCGTCTATTGAATCCAATTTGAAACAGCCGAGGAAACATGGAAGTTCTTGCGTAATAAATAAGGTCAAAACGAGCACTTTTTGGTTACTCTTTTAAAGAGAAATAATTTTAATGCAGTTCTATGATTTCTTAAAAAAATACTTCCAAGAAAACTGTACGTCTTTGGTTATAGTCACGCTCGTTATATTTACGATACTTTACAAAAAAGAGTGCCTCATGGCGTTTCTGTTTTTGCTTGTTCTTATGCACCTTATAATTAAAACTTAAGTAACACGGAAGTTATGATACAAA
Organism: Homalodisca vitripennis; assembly: GCF_021130785.1. Taxonomy (NCBI): domain Eukaryota; kingdom Metazoa; phylum Arthropoda; class Insecta; order Hemiptera; family Cicadellidae; genus Homalodisca; species Homalodisca vitripennis. The sequence continues at coordinate 49,625,213 of NC_060210.1, forward strand.
ATTTCACGAAGAATGATTCTGTAATTCTTATAGTTGGTAGAACGATTTATCAAAATGCTCCCTTAGGCGGAACTGGACTGCTGTTACTCTGCCAGGCAGACTGAGCGATAACCAGCACACTAATACAGCCAATTTTCTCCACGTTGATATAATCTGCATCTCAAATTTTAAATAAATAAATGTATTGACCAAGTTAACCGACAAACTACGTCACTGAGAGAAGAGGGTATCGAAATTATCGGTGTTAATGAGTATAGAAGGAAATACTTCACACGTCCTGCCTAAATCTAAATGACTTCGCAAAGCAAGCTATGTGTGAGTTGATTGCCCTGTACGTTTCCTTTTCTCCACCAAGTGTCTGTTAGGAATGAATTGGATATTGCCACCGGTCATCGGGACCTTCTTCATCCGCCAGTGAGGTCCGTCTATAAGGTTGGGTGAAACGAACGGTACGCCTCATCTAAAAGATTAATCCATATTGGTTCAATCACTGCAACCTCACCCCCCCCCCATAATTGAATTCACTCTCTGAGTTTCATCCTCTGCACTCATTTATAGCTATGACAGGCAGTATAGCCCAGGAAAAGGATGTGCCTGACAAATGCCGGTATGAGTTAAAGAATTTTTGTCTTAATACATACACATTTTTGTTTAAGACAGCCATTAGCAATCAAAACTATTGTTAAAACGACATGCCAATGTAAGACTCTAAATTATAAAATTTAAATAATGTCTGAGGCAGTATGAATTTTAGGATAAGAATATATTCCATTATGCAAATGAATGCAGATATTGTTATCTAGTTCAAAAAAACTAACTAAACCTAAATTTCATTAAGACTGCAAAAAATCCTTATATTGCTGTTTTAATGAGTATAGGCTGAATATAGGAGAAGTCGAAGACATAACTTTCAGAAGTTACAACCTTGTTTGTAACTTAAATCAAAAGGTTACAAAATCTGGTTTGTTACGATCAGTAAATGTGGTATATACGCCTGGAAATATTCTATCTATCTCACCTGACAGAACTAATTAATTTTGAAGTTTTTCAAGCATAATTTACATTTAACAGAAAATCTAGGGAATCTCGTTTATTTGACTGTATTGCTTCCATAAAGGAAGCAACAACCATCTTATAGAAAGAACTACTGAGTTGTTACAGAAAATACATAATTTTAAATCACCAAATTTACGACTAATTGGCTTGGTACCTCTGTGGTTCTCCACTAGGATGGACCTTGTTATCGGCAGGCAGTAGTTGCTTGACTAGGTGGTGACTGACATGCTGGGAATAAAGTAGTAGTCGAGGTAGTTGGAATAGGATTGATCGAATATTTTCTCCACTTTTTCATTGTCTCGCGCTGGCGCTATTAGAGTATGTCCTGTTCCTGCGACCACGTGCACTACACATTAAGTACACTTATATTTGTATTTGTAAGTCAATTTGTATTTAAACAATGTTTTCTGTTGGTTACCAATAAAAACATATGGTTTTTGTATTTTTTCACATACTTAAACCAAAATTTGTAATACACAAATACAGAGTATTATGACTGGACCCACGCTATTCACAAATTATAACTCGTGCAAAGATAATCATTCTTGCAAAATATAAACTATCTCATCCATATGTATCTAATATGACGTATCATTCTAAGTAGTTTTAGCATCAATCACAAGACATACTCTCTCAGTCTGTCAAGCGAAGATTTAAACTTGTAGCTTAAGCCATTCGGCTGTTACTGTGTGGACTCGGGAACAAACAAACAAATAGACGGCGGCTTTTCAGATGAATCTGTTGGAGAGCCATCGCTAACACTCAACCAACTTAGTGTGAAATGAGTTTAACGTACTTTCACTTCTCCACGTCGGGAACAAGTGGGGAGATAAACGTAGTATTTATTAAATTTACTTTGCATTGAGTATTGTACTGAAGTGGTGGATAAGATTTCGAGAACAGTATTAGAATTATAATGAACCATTTGGAACCACACTCTTCTTTAGTACAATTTACACATTAATGAAGATTTAACAAAATTAAAATATACCATATTTCTTACAAGCAACGATATTTCCATGGAATAGCACTAAAAATGAATAGGATGCCCATAGCGTATAATTACATAGTATTCGGGTTTTTTTAATTATAAATTTAATTAGCTATAAATTTATCTCAAAATACCTAAGGTTGTGATAAATCTAACATTAAAGTTGAAGTTAAATTTCAACATGAAAGTTGAACATATTTAAGTCACTCAGTGCTTTATATTCAGATTCAACTGTCTGGATAGTGCTAGAATTGGTTTATAGACTATATAGTACTAGAGTTTAACTACTAGACTATCCCAACTCTCGGTAACTAGAGTAGGGTAGAGATATGTTATTCACTTACTTTGTGTTCTACAATACACGATAACATAATTATTTATGTTTGAAACGTACATCTATTACTTGTACGATTTATTGATAGTTGCATAATATAATTGATTCTTTGGTCAATATCGTGTTAATTTAAACACTCATACAATATTTGTATGTAATGTTCTAATTTTGTAACATATAACGATGAAAGAAGTTCAGAAATATTGTTATCTCTTCATATTAAGCACAGCTAATAAATCCTACAGTTACTTTTAAAACAGTATGCTAAGATTTTTAATTTGAGGAATTTTCCATTTATTCACGTGTTTATACCGATTAACTTCAAATACCACTGAGGCTTTTTTTTAACTATATCATATATCAATTATTTTAAACTTAGAATATTTTAAATTTTTTTAGCATAACTATAAAGTATGGATGTCTTTTATGTTGAGTAATAATTTCATTAAAATATAAGAGAGGAGTTTTAATTTAGGTTTCGTTTTCGACATTGGATAAGTCATTTCAATACCTACACCCATTTTATTTTAAACTTTAGGCCAAATAACAAAAATAATATGTAGCAATAATCTTGGTAATATTATAAACGCGAAAGTGCTTTTGTTTATTTGTTTTCCCACGAAAAAGATACCAATTGTATTGAAATTGTGCGTAGAAATTATTACGTTTCCTGGGATGAGTATAGGCCTATTGTTATTTCTAAATCCCTCCAGGCTACGTCCTATTGGTCTTTAAAGTAGCAAAAATCCCATCAAGTTGTGTAATGTTAATTGAATCTATAATTAACTGTTCTTTATAAACAATATATTATGACAGAACGGCAGTTTGTTTATTTTAATCAACCACTATTCTGATTATATTATTTATGTTTCATAATCAAACTTTTACTGACACTAAACGATAAATTTCATACTATTAATACAGCTGACCGTTAATTTAAATGGCTTCAAGTATACGCTTATAAAGTGTTTACATATTATATCCTATTCATCAAAACAACGAGGGGAATGCTACAGGAAATATCTTAGAATAGAAGTCAACGCTTTTTTACAGGAGTAGGTTTCTGACACACACACACACACACACACACACACACACACACACATTTACACTGTTTGTTCTAGCATTTAGTCCTAGAATTAGGCATTTAGAACTAGGAACATAAATCTCAACTATGTTTTTCTTTAACTCCTTTAAATAATGTTTAGTAATAATAATTATTATTGAACTCCTAACAATTAAATTAATAATTCATCTCCTTTCGATTTTGATTTTTATTTAAACTTTGTACAAGTTGCTGTTGTGCCTTTTATCGAGCTTAAAATATCACCAACCTTATTGGCCTTCCAATAAAGTGGATGAATGGCGGAGAGAGTTAATGTAATAAAATTATAACGGCCAGTGGAAACATTAATTTTAATTGGCGTATGGATTTATAATTGAGTGCTATGCTTGCATTAGGGGGAAATAATATTTTTGCATGTTCACATACAATTTTACTGACAACATTATTCCATTATTGTGTTTCTAACGAAGATTATAAGGGACAAGAAAAACCAACCCTGGCAGATATGTTCTGACTGTCCAAGGAAGAATTGGTTTAGAGGTTTTGGTTTTGGCTTGGAGGTCCTAAAGCTCTCAAGAGTTTAATGTCCAGTAAACACCATTTGATAATTAACAGAATTTGAATTATCATATTGAAAATTATTGTAGTTACAGAATTTCACCGCAGGAGGGTTCTTTTCTGTCTTGGTATAAAGGAATAATGAGTTTTTTTAAATGAATTCTGTAATATATCGATTGTATTAAAAGTGCCCAACTTAATGAGTTATTGTCCCCATCAGAGCTGTTGCAAGTTTAAAAATTCTAAAACAAGCAATGCATTTATTTTTAACCATGTTTTGATGTAGGCCATCTCTTTATCCAAACAATATGTTTGCATGGACGACAATCACTGTTCGTCGCCGATGTATAGTGCCTGCAAATCGTATGAAATAGGTCGTAAGGTGGTCCACATACATTTTGGATCTCTATATAGAACAATAATTTGGTTTTTATTTGTATATGGTGTTTCTAATTTCTTTAATTAATTCCATATAACTCCTCTCCACTTTTAGAATATAATCTCCCGTTTCATAAATCCAATACTCTTTATCCAAATAAAACAGTATAGCTTATGATGAAAAAAATATTTTTTTAATTTCGTTTAAGGACGACTATTTAAGTCTGAAAAAGTATTTTAACATCAACCATACGTATGCTATCTGCCAAGAGAATGGAATAATGTACTTTTAATTGGTAAACTATTTAATATTAAGTATAATGTTACGCTTCCCTTGCTAATACAAGTGTGTACCATGGGGAAATCAAGAGGTTTTTTACCCATAATCCATATATCCAAAGAATTTTAAAGTTTGTACCCATGGATCATTCTCTATACCATGTACTAAGCCAGTCGGAGTATGGTGTTGTGTCCAAGTCCAAGGGAAAGGCACTGGAAAGCGCCAACCATTAACCCGGGAAAAACCAAAAGTTGGAAACAATGAAAGAAAAAAAAGAGGCAATATAAACTACAGTTCAAGAGTATAAGAGATAGAGCTTGTTGGAGAAATATATAAATGAGAGTGAAGGATTTAGAAAAGGATAAGATAAAGTGTAAACTCGGTTTTCTCCAGCAGTACAACCTTCCTGTTGTCATTGTTAGCAAATTTTATAAAGTAATCAGAGAGAGAAATCGGGAACGAGGAGCCCCCCAAGTAAAAAAAAAAGTGGCAAAGAGGAGAGGAAGTACTTCCTCCTCCAGAGAGGGTAGAAGACTAGGATTGAGTACATCGTGTGAATATATAAGAGAGCAGGAAAATTGGGAAATGGTTGTCATTCATAATGTCCTGCATCTTCCTATGGAGCCGAGATCCCGGAGATGTGAACTAATAGGCTTTGGCGTTCAGAAGGGAGGATAATTCTTCTCTGGAATCTTAGAAGTTTTGGGATAATGATCGTTTAAAAATATTACCTCTTTACATACAACGAGATCGGATAGTCAAGAATACGCAGTGGGGAATTGAGTTTAAAAGCAATGTATAAATTAAATTGTGATAGTTGTATTTTGGCTTATCTAATCTATCGCTTCTTTAAACATTAGACCAATAATATTTTAGCGCAAACCATTTCTTTAGCTAACAGTTTCTTCCAACCAACCAGCACACGGTCAACCCCATTACCATCACTTTAAGAGTGCAATAATTACTCACCTCAAAATAAGTCTTAGCTAAGCTTTCTGGGAAAATTCGGAATTACAGTCGATTTTGTATCAAGCGTTCTTTATTTTGTCTTTTCCGTGAAAAATCATTACTGTTCCAGAATAGGTAAATATTTGCTGTAACTAAATTTTTGGTTTATCATTATTGGACCCATGTTTAATGCCCAAATTTGAGAATTGAAAATTACAGTTTCAAGTCCCGATGAGTGGGGTTTAAGTGGCATCTCACATGTTTGTTGTGTGGTTCGTTGGCAAAACACGCGGAGCGCCGCACTGCACACACACACACACACCAACACTCACACACAAATATTTTCTTTTTTGTTGAAAGAGTTCCTTCGAACAAAAACCTTTAAAGCACTAGTTGTCCTAAGTAATTTAAATATAGTTCCCCTAACGCCTGGGACAGCAAGGGCAAACACCCATACATAGTGCTAAGAAATATATTAGACCAGATGTAGATAAACATTGATTTTTAGAACCTATAAATTTATTTTTTTCTTGGATGAAGGCAACTCGGCAAAACTCATGTTTTTAATGGGACGCAAATATAATATGTATTTGGTAAACCATAAATCATCCTATACACCACCGAAACCTTAATATTAAGAGTTAGTTCCTCCAACTCCTGAATCGTCTAAACCCATAAAGCACTGTGAAATAATATGAACCTGATCGTATAATATATTAATAGCTAGTAAATATAATAAAACATCTCTATAATGGTCAGACGAAGGAGTTTTCTTAATGAAAACCAAGCTACGTTCTAGTATGGTCCTTGAAGTCAAGAGCGTATGTAGGTTGTAGAGGGCCGCCACGTGGCATTCAATTTTATGCTCCGCTAATCTGTAATGGGAAAACTCATCAAACTCTATCCATGTTGGTTCCACAGTGTGAATGAAAACATATGATGTTTCCAATTCTTGTTTAGTGGATTAGGCATTCAATAAAAATCCTATTTTTATTATTATATTATTATTCATTTTTTTAAATTTCAAGCGTAACAAAAAGCTAAAACAGGTTTTCCATTTGTTTTTGTTGCTTGATAAATACTAGAATAAACTTAAAGGTGTGAAATCGTTAGCTAAGGTTCAAACAATCATGAAATTTGACAATCCAGCAATGTTAATATTCATGGCTATGTTTTTAAATTTTTTTTAAAATTTTATCACATGCTTATCTATGGCTTAGATTTTCCTTGGGTTAAAGTAACAATAGTTATGGATTTTCAAACCTGGAAAATGATTATTTCATACGTTTTATAAAAGGATGGCAAATGTCCCTAAACTCTGTTATAAGTTTTAAAATTTTCTATGGTCATTTAGGCTGTTTTGTTTCTATGCATTTAGTCCTAGAATTAGGCATTTTAGAACTAGGAACATAAATTCTCAACAATGTTTTCTTTAACTCCTTTAAATAATGTTTAGTAATAATTTATTATTATAACTCCTAACATTAAATAATAATCATCTCCTTTCTATTTTGATTTTTATTAACTTTGTACAAGTTGCTGTGTGCCTTTTATCGAGCTAAAATATCACAACCTTATTGCCTTCCATAAATGGATGAATGGCGAGAGAGTTAATGTAATAAATTATAACGGCCAGGAACATTATATAATTGGCGTATGGATTATAATGAGTGCTATGCTAGCATTAGAAATAATATTTTTGCATGTTACACATACAATTTTCTGACAACTTATTCCATATTTTGTTCTAACGAAGATATAAGACAAGAAAAACCACCTGCAGATATTTCTGACTGTCAAGGAGAATTGGTTTAGAGGTTTTGGTTTTGGCTTGGAGGTCCTAAGCTCTCAGAGTTTACTGTCCAGTAAACACCATATGATAATTAACAGATTTGAATATCATATTGAAAATTATTTGTACAGAATTTCACCGCAGGAGGGTTCTTTTCTGTCTGGTTAAGAATAATGAGTTTTTTAATGATTTGAAATATATCGATTGTATTAAAGTGCCAACATAATGAGTTATTGTCCCATCAGAGCTGTGCAAGTTAAAAATCTAAACAAGCAATGCATTATTTTTACATTTTGATGTAGGCCATCTTTTATCCAACAATATGTTGCATGGACGCATCACAGTTCTCCCGATGTATATCCTGCAAATCGTAAGAAATAGGTCGTAAGGTGGTCCAGAACATTTTGGATCTTATAGAACAATAATTGGTATTTTTATGTGTTCTATTTCTTTATAAATTCCATCTAACTCCTCTCACTTTTAGAATATATCTCCCGTTTCATAAATCAATACCTTTATCCAAATAAACAGTTAGCATATGATGAAAAATATTTTTTTAATTTCGTAAGACGACTTTAAGTCTGAAAAGTATTTAACATCAACCATACGTTAATGCTATCTGCCAAGAGAATGGAATAATGTACTTTTATGGTAACTATTATATTAGTATAATGTTAGCTTCCCTTGCTAATAAAGTTTGTACCATGGGGAAATCAAGAGGTTTTTTACCCATAATCCATATATCCAAAGAATTTTAAGTTTGTACCATGGATCATTCTCTATAAATGACTAAGCCAGTCGGAGTATGGTGTTGTGTCCAAGTCCAAGGGAAGGCACTGAAAGCGCACATTAACCGGGAAAACCAAAAGTTGGAACAATGAAAGAAAAAGAGCAAATATAACTACAGTACAAGAGTATAAGAGATAGAGCTTGTGGAGAAATATATAAAGGATTGAAGGTTTAGAAAAGGATAAGATAAAGTGTAAACTCGGTTTCTCAGCAGTACACCTTCCTGTTGTTTGTTAGCAATTTATAAGAATCAGAGAGGGAATCGGAGAGGAGCAAAGTGGCAAGAGGAGAGGAAGTACTTCCTCCTCCAGAGAGGGAGAAGACTAGGATTGAGTACATCGTGAATATATAAGAGAGCAGGAAATTGGGAAATGTTGTCATTATAATGTCTGCACTTCTATGTAGCCGAGATATGAACTAATCGCATTGGCGTTCAGAGGGAGGATAATTCTTCTCTGGAATCTTGAGTTTTGGGATAATTTCGTTTAAAATATTCCTCTTTACATACAACGAGATCGGAGTCAAGAATACGCAGTGGAATTGAGTTTAAGCATGCATACTTAAATGTGATAGTGTATTTTGGCTTATCTATCTATCGCTTAAACATTAGACAATTAATATAGCAACATTTCTTTAGCTACAGTTTCTTCAACCAGCACACGGTCAACCCATTACCATCACTTAAGTGCAATAATTACCTCAAATAAGTCTTAGCTAAGCTTTCTGGGAAAATCGAATACAGTCGATTTGTATCAGCGTTCTTTATTTTTTCTTTTCCGTGAAAAATCATACTGTCAGAAAGGTAAATTTGCTGTAACTAAATTTTTGGTTATCATTATTGACCATTTTAATGCCAAAATTTGAAGAATGAAATTACAGTTCAAGTCCCTATGAGTGGGGTTTAAGTGGCATCTCACATGTTTGTTGTGTGGTTCGTTGCAAAACACGCGCGCGCGCACGCACACACACACACACACACACACACACACACACACAAATATTTCTTTTTGTTGAAAGAGTCAATACGACAAAAACCTTAAGCACTAGTAGCCCTAAGTAATTAAATATAGTTCCTACGCTGGGACAGCAAGGCAAACACATACATAGTGCTAGAAATATATTAGACCAGAAGTAGATAAACATTGATTTTTAGACCTATAAATATATTTTCTTGATGAAGGCAACGCGGCAAACTCAGTTTTAATGACGCAAATATAATTTATTTGAACCATAAATCATCCTATACACACCGAACTTAATATAAGAGTTAGTTCCTCAACTCCTGATCGTCTAACCATAAGCACTGAAATAATATGAACCTGATCGTATAATATTAATAGCTAGTAAATATAATAAAACATCTCTAATGTCAGACGAAGGAGTTTTCTTAATGAAACCAAGCTACGTCTAGTATGGTCCTTGAAGTCAAGAGCGTACTGTAGGTTTAGCCGCCACGTGCATTCAATTTTATGCTCCGCTCATCTGTAATGGGAAACTCATCAACTCTATCCATGTGGTCCACAGTGGAATGAAAACATATATGTTCCATTCTTGTTTAGTGATAGGCTTCAATAAAATCCTATTTTATTATTATATTATTATTCATTTTTTTAAATTCAACGAACAAGCTAAACAGGTTTTCATTTGTTTTGTGCTTGTAAATATAAATAAACTAAAGGTGGTGAAATCTTAGCTAGGTTCAACAATCATGAAATTTGACATCCAGCAAGTTAATATTCATGCTGTTTTAATTTTTTTAAATTTTATCACATGCTTATCTATGGCTTAGATTTTCTTGGTAAGTAACAATAAGTATGGATTTCAAACCTGGAAAATGATTATTTCATACGTTTTATAAAGGATGGCAAATGTCCTAAACTCTGTTATAGTTTTAAAATTTCTATGTCATTTAGGCTGTTTGTTCTAGCATTTAGTCCTAGAATTAGGCATTTAGAACTAGGAACATAAATCTCAACAATGTTTTCTTTAACTCCTTTAAATAATGTTTAGTAATAATTTATTATTATAACTCCTAACATTAAATAATAATCATCTCCTTTCTATTTTGATTTTTATTAACTTTGTACAAGTTGCTGTGTGCCTTTTATCGAGCTAAAATATCACAACCTTATTGCCTTCCATAAATGGATGAATGGCGAGAGAGTTAATGTAATAAATTATAACGGCCAGGAACATTATATAATTGGCGTATGGATTATAATGAGTGCTATGCTAGCATTAGAAATAATATTTTTGCATGTTACACATACAATTTTCTGACAACTTATTCCATATTTTGTTCTAACGAAGATATAAGACAAGAAAAACCACCTGCAGATATTTCTGACTGTCAAGGAGAATTGGTTTAGAGGTTTTGGTTTTGGCTTGGAGGTCCTAAGCTCTCAGAGTTTACTGTCCAGTAAACACCATATGATAATTAACAGATTTGAATATCATATTGAAAATTATTTGTACAGAATTTCACCGCAGGAGGGTTCTTTTCTGTCTGGTTAAGAATAATGAGTTTTTTAATGATTTGAAATATATCGATTGTATTAAAGTGCCAACATAATGAGTTATTGTCCCATCAGAGCTGTGCAAGTTAAAAATCTAAACAAGCAATGCATTATTTTTACATTTTGATGTAGGCCATCTTTTATCCAACAATATGTTGCATGGACGCATCACAGTTCTCCCGATGTATATCCTGCAAATCGTAAGAAATAGGTCGTAAGGTGGTCCAGAACATTTTGGATCTTATAGAACAATAATTGGTATTTTTATGTGTTCTATTTCTTTATAAATTCCATCTAACTCCTCTCACTTTTAGAATATATCTCCCGTTTCATAAATCAATACCTTTATCCAAATAAACAGTTAGCATATGATGAAAAATATTTTTTTAATTTCGTAAGACGACTTTAAGTCTGAAAAGTATTTAACATCAACCATACGTTAATGCTATCTGCCAAGAGAATGGAATAATGTACTTTTATGGTAACTATTATATTAGTATAATGTTAGCTTCCCTTGCTAATAAAGTTTGTACCATGGGGAAATCAAGAGGTTTTTTACCCATAATCCATATATCCAAAGAATTTTAAGTTTGTACCATGGATCATTCTCTATAAATGACTAAGCCAGTCGGAGTATGGTGTTGTGTCCAAGTCCAAGGGAAGGCACTGAAAGCGCACATTAACCGGGAAAACCAAAAGTTGGAACAATGAAAGAAAAAGAGCAAATATAACTACAGTACAAGAGTATAAGAGATAGAGCTTGTGGAGAAATATATAAAGGATTGAAGGTTTAGAAAAGGATAAGATAAAGTGTAAACTCGGTTTCTCAGCAGTACACCTTCCTGTTGTTTGTTAGCAATTTATAAGAATCAGAGAGGGAATCGGAGAGGAGCAAAGTGGCAAGAGGAGAGGAAGTACTTCCTCCTCCAGAGAGGGAGAAGACTAGGATTGAGTACATCGTGAATATATAAGAGAGCAGGAAATTGGGAAATGTTGTCATTATAATGTCTGCACTTCTATGTAGCCGAGATATGAACTAATCGCATTGGCGTTCAGAGGGAGGATAATTCTTCTCTGGAATCTTGAGTTTTGGGATAATTTCGTTTAAAATATTCCTCTTTACATACAACGAGATCGGAGTCAAGAATACGCAGTGGAATTGAGTTTAAGCATGTATACTTAAATGTGATAGTGTATTTTGGCTTATCTATCTATCGCTTAAACATTAGACAATTAATATAGCAACATTTCTTTAGCTACAGTTTCTTCAACCAGCACACGGTCAACCCATTACCATCACTTAAGTGCAATAATTACCTCAAATAAGTCTTAGCTAAGCTTTCTGGGAAAATCGAATACAGTCGATTTGTATCAGCGTTCTTTATTTTTTCTTTTCCGTGAAAGTCATACTGTCAGAAAGGTAAATTTGCTGTAACTAAATTTTTGGTTATCATTATTGACCATTTTAATGCCAAATTTGAAGAATGAAATTACAGTTCAAGTCCCTATGAGTGGGGTTTAAGTGGCATCTCACATGTTTGTTGTGTGGTTCGTTGCAAAACACGCGCGCGCGCACGCACACACACACACACACACACACACACACACAAATATTTCTTTTTGTTGAAAGAGTCAATACGACAAAAACCTTAAGCACTAGTAGTCCTAAGTAATTAAATATAGTTCCTACGCTGGGACAGCAAGGCAAACACATACATAGTGCTAGAAATATATTAGACCAGAAGTAGATAAACATTGATTTTTAGACCTATAAATATATTTTCTTGATGAAGGCAACGCGGCAAACTCAGTTTTAATGACGCAAATATAATTTATTTGAACCATAAATCATCCTATACACACCGAACTTAATATAAGAGTTAGTTCCTCAACTCCTGATCGTCTAACCATAAGCACTGAAATAATATGAACCTGATCGTATAATATTAATAGCTAGTAAATATAATAAAACATCTCTAATGTCAGACGAAGGAGTTTTCTTAATGAAACCAAGCTACGTCTAGTATGGTCCTTGAAGTCAAGAGCGTACTGTAGGTTTAGCCGCCACGTGCATTCAATTTTATGCTCCGCTCATCTGTAATGGGAAACTCATCAACTCTATCCATGTGGTCCACAGTGGAATGAAAACATATATGTTCCATTCTTGTTTAGTGATAGGCTTCAATAAAATCCTATTTTATTATTATATTATTATTCATTTTTTTAAATTCAACGAACAAGCTAAACAGGTTTTCATTTGTTTTGTGCTTGTAAATATAAATAAACTAAAGGTGGTGAAATCTTAGCTAGGTTCAACAATCATGAAATTTGACATCCAGCAAGTTAATATTCATGCTGTTTTAATTTTTTTAAATTTTATCACATGCTTATCTATGGCTTAGATTTTCTTGGTAAGTAACAATAAGTATGGATTTCAAACCTGGAAAATGATTATTTCATACGTTTTATAAAGGATGGCAAATGTCCTAAACTCTGTTATAGTTTTAAAATTTCTATGTCATTTAGGCTGTTTGTTCTAGCATTTAGTCCTAGAATTAGGCATTTAGAACTAGGAACATAAATCTCAACAATGTTTTCTTTAACTCCTTTAAATAATGTTTAGTAATAATTTATTATTATAACTCCTAACATTAAATAATAATCATCTCCTTTCTATTTTGATTTTTATTAACTTTGTACAAGTTGCTGTGTGCCTTTTATCGAGCTAAAATATCACAACCTTATTGCCTTCCATAAATGGATGAATGGCGAGAGAGTTAATGTAATAAATTATAACGGCCAGGAACATTATATAATTGGCGTATGGATTATAATGAGTGCTATGCTAGCATTAGAAATAATATTTTTGCATGTTACACATACAATTTTCTGACAACTTATTCCATATTTTGTTCTAACGAAGATATAAGACAAGAAAAACCACCTGCAGATATTTCTGACTGTCAAGGAGAATTGGTTTAGAGGTTTTGGTTTTGGCTTGGAGGTCCTAAGCTCTCAGAGTTTACTGTCCAGTAAACACCATATGATAATTAACAGATTTGAATATCATATTGAAAATTATTTGTACAGAATTTCACCGCAGGAGGGTTCTTTTCTGTCTGGTTAAGAATAATGAGTTTTTTAATGATTTGAAATATATCGATTGTATTAAAGTGCCAACATAATGAGTTATTGTCCCATCAGAGCTGTGCAAGTTAAAAATCTAAACAAGCAATGCATTATTTTTACATTTTGATGTAGGCCATCTTTTATCCAACAATATGTTGCATGGACGCATCACAGTTCTCCCGATGTATATCCTGCAAATCGTAAGAAATAGGTCGTAAGGTGGTCCAGAACATTTTGGATCTTATAGAACAATAATTGGTATTTTTATGTGTTCTATTTCTTTATAAATTCCATCTAACTCCTCTCACTTTTAGAATATATCTCCCGTTTCATAAATCAATACCTTTATCCAAATAAACAGTTAGCATATGATGAAAAATATTTTTTTAATTTCGTAAGACGACTTTAAGTCTGAAAAGTATTTAACATCAACCATACGTTAATGCTATCTGCCAAGAGAATGGAATAATGTACTTTTATGGTAACTATTATATTAGTATAATGTTAGCTTCCCTTGCTAATAAAGTTTGTACCATGGGGAAATCAAGAGGTTTTTTTACCCATAATCCATATATCCAAAGAATTTTAAGTTTGTACCATGGATCATTCTCTATAAATGACTAAGCCAGTCGGAGTATGGTGTTGTGTCCAAGTCCAAGGGAAGGCACTGAAAGCGCACATTAACCGGGAAAACCAAAAGTTGGAACAATGAAAGAAAAAGAGCAAATATAACTACAGTACAAGAGTATAAGAGATAGAGCTTGTGGAGAAATATATAAAGGATTGAAGGTTTAGAAAAGGATAAGATAAAGTGTAAACTCGGTTTCTCAGCAGTACACCTTCCTGTTGTTTGTTAGCAATTTATAAGAATCAGAGAGGGAATCGGAGAGGAGCAAAGTGGCAAGAGGAGAGGAAGTACTTCCTCCTCCAGAGAGGGAGAAGACTAGGATTGAGTACATCGTGAATATATAAGAGAGCAGGAAATTGGGAAATGTTGTCATTATAATGTCTGCACTTCTATGTAGCCGAGATATGAACTAATCGCATTCGCGTTCAGAGGGAGGGTAATTCTTCTCTGGAATCTTATGTGTTGTGGGACAATTTCGTTTAAAATATTCCTCTTTACATACAACGAGATCGGAGTCAAGAATACGCAGTGGAATTGAGTTTAAGCATGTATACTTAAATGTGTTAGTGTATTTTGGCTTATCTATCTATCGCTTAAACATTAGACAATTAATATAGCAACATTTCTTTAGCTACAGTTTCTTCAACCAGCACACGGTCAACCCATTACCATCACTTAAGTGCAATAATTACCTCAAATAAGTCTTAGCTAAGCTTTCTGGGAAAATCGAATACAGTCGATTTGTATCAGCGTTCTTTATTTTTTCTTTTCCGTGAAAATCATACTGTCAGAAAGGTAAATTTGCTGTAACTAAATTTTTGGTTATCATTATTGACCATTTTAATGCCAAATTTGAAGAATGAAATTACAGTTCAAGTCCCTATGAGTGGGGTTTAAGTGGCATCTCACATGTTTGTTGTGTGGTTCGTTGCAAAACACGCGAACATACACACACACACACACACACACACACACACACACACACACACACACACACACACACACACACACACACACAAACGTGCACGCGCGTCCAACAAACCGTTCTCATTGCTTGGTCACTTTCAGTTAGGCTTCGTTGAATCTAGTCATCTATATGTGCATTTCAAAACGCACAACTATTTTGCAACTAATAGAACGTACAACGTTATTCAATTTTATTCCACGATTTAAAATTTAAGAATTGTTAAAGACAATGTCTCATCAACATCTTAGTTGCATACATAGCGCCCTTTTTTTTAAAAAAAAAACCTCGTTTTATATGTAATGGGTGACATTTCGTGGTTTTTACTAAACTAATCAATGGAATATCTTAAAATGTTTATATTTTGTATTTAAAAACTCATGTTGAAATATAATCTTGTGGTGGTAAAAAAACATTGGTTTCTTTTGTTTCTCTTATATTGAAAGGAACATTGTAACAAAATGTATTCTGCTACGCTTGTGATGGTAAAATCACAGGTGGTAGAGATATCTTATTGTGTTTCTAATCCAGAGAGGTAGGTTGAACGTGCTCAGAGTGACAATGCCTACTGAACTCTACCCTTCTAATTTCTTTATCACTTTTCTGATTATTCCAAATTCGTTTGTTGTTATTTGGATATTATTTACACAATTTGAATTAAACGTACGTAATATATAATCAATATGATAGAGGCACACAGGTAATAGAAGCCTGCAGTAGGCAAAATACAACTGTAATGGATTATATTACAATCTCTAAATTGTACTTAATAAATGTTTGTCAATAGATTTGCCTTTCAGTGAGAATTTTAGTAAGTTTAAAATTTAAGTTTAAGTTTCATAATTTTTAAGTTCAGTTAGTAAATATTAATTTAATTGAATAACTAGAAACCCAAAAGATATTTCAAAGACATTCTTTGTTTGTTAATTCAAGAAAGTTTTAGGAGGAAACCATGGTGATTAGCATAATGTTTTTTTAAACCAGTTAGTATTTTATTGGAACGCTGTTACGCTATAAGTATTTATGTAGCAGTTCCTGGAGTGTTTTTACAGCAATAACGTTAGCCTTTTATTGAAATAAACTTCCTTATCTTAAATAGCTTACAATGATTTCTTTTTAGATTTTTATTTCAATAAGCCTAAAAAAATAAGACATTAAAACAATAATAAAAATTAATTTTTAAATTAAAAAGTACAACAAATGTGTATAGTTCAACAAAGCGCTAAATGTAATGGACTTAAATACATAATACTAAAGTACACCGCTGGTACACAGTCTGCATGGGTCACATAATTAAATATGGCATTTAAATACAATAGAATACTTACATAGTTATTTGTTTAACTTTAACAGAAATAATATAAATAGGGCTCTTTTCATGTACGACGTTTAAAAATGTTTACTGGTATTTTGAAAATACCAAAGTGTTAATTATATTATTATTGAACAGGTGTGTTGAAATTTTTGTAAACAGGCACGAGATGTATGTTACTAAAAGAGAAAAAATTATAGAAATACGCTGTTAACTATAATACTGACCAATTTTCATTTACGTAAGTACCACAATTAGAGGTTTATATATTTCATGACAGAAGAAAGATAAAAACTGACATCTGCGAGTGAATTGTACATCGTCTTTTAGTAAATAGATCGGGTTCAAGATGTGTTCCATTGGGGTCAAACATTAACTGTCATAATTGGATATTACATCTCATAAAAATCATTAATGTGAGCAAGATTTAGTAACACTCCAGGATGATTCATTTCTAGCTGGTGTATATCTTATAGCTGAACCTATATTGCTACGGAAAAAACCATAGTGTCACTTAAAGAAGGCATCCTTTGTTCAAAATTCAATTCTACTCTCATTTAAATTTATAGGAAAATGTAAATGTAATTCTCTTTAAATATACAATACTAGCTAACTATATTTACAAAACCTTTACCATATGTTATTTTAATATATGTTATTAAGAAAAATGTAAATATTTATTCATTTATGAAGTTGCGTGATGATGGAATCATTGATTCCTAGAATAAAATAAACTTTGAGGAATATTTATTCATTTATTAGTGATATTAAAATTAACTTTTTCCAACGCTCCCTGATTCTTTATGATTTTCAATGTTAAAGATTTTTTTATAATCGTTTATTACTTTTCAAGAACATTATTAACGTATATAATCATAAATGAAAATTTGAAAGTGTATATAACCATTGAACACCTACCACAAATGTAGGTGTACATCAATATGTAGAGCTCTGCAATCACTATCACGGACCACTAATCCCCCCACTTCCAGCGGTAGATGTTAATATATTTAAAAATGTAGGTGTACATCAATATGTAGAGCTCTGCAATCACTATCACGGACCACTAATCCCCCCACTTCCAGCGGTAGATGTTAATATATTTAAAAATGTAGGTGTACATCAATATGTAGAGCTCTGCAATCACTATCACGGACCACTAATCCCCCCACTTCCAGCGGTAGATGTTAATATAATTAAAAATGTAGGTGTACATCAATATGTAGAGCTCTGCAATCACTATCACGGACCACTAATCCCCCCACTTCCAGCGGTAAAAATGTAGGTGTACATCAATATGTAGAGCTCTGCAATCACTATCACGGACCACTAATCCCCCCACTTCCAGCGGTAGATGTTAATATATTTAAAAATGCGATGGATTTGTACTACTTAATATACTTAATACAGCAGTTTTAAAACATTTACATTGATTTATTGTTGGTAACTTGGAGTACTCAACCCGTAATGAATGGTATAATATAAAAGAACAATATTGAAATCCTGTACCTCTGCAGAAACATATCTATCATCAATAAGACTCTTTCCGACACCTATACAAAATTCTAGCTAGCAATGAGACATCAGCTTATTTGAAATTAACTGTTTAGTATGATTAATGTAGTATACGGTTTACATAAACAAACGGTACATCTGAAAGTTTTTAAATTTTAGAGTTTTAACCTGTTTTATACCTTACGCTGCATAAAGTCTGGATGACATTTAGAATAATTAAGTATTCTAAGTTAGTGAGGAATTTATTTCACGGGAAGGAGAAATGCTAATGCACCTTCAGCACAGTGCTGCGCTAGTATGAGACCCTACTCGCTGGATCAGGAACCGTCCTTCTTAGTACAAATTTCCCTATAACTTCAAAAGTCAGCCTGCTATATCCTCAGAGGGCTTCCACATTGATTTGATCCATCGTATAGAAAATGATCCATCATCATGTGAGTTCAAAAAGTGCTACAGAGTCATGTAAACGAAATTTTAACCTTTGTGAAATTAATAAGAATAAATACTCCAGTCAAGGTTCCTCCGCTGTAGCGCAGCATGATCACGTATTACCGAAACTCAGCGGCTGACCCATTGTTTATTGTAAATTTAATTTATTTCAATGATATTAGCTAATAAATACTGAAAATAGCTATTTTTTATATTTAATCTACATTTTAGAAGCAAGTTGCTAAGTACTTATAATAAATTAAAGAGGAATAAAAAGTTTTAAGCAAGCTGTCCTGTAAGTGAATTAATAATAATCATACAATATACATATTAATATTCAAAGATAAAGAATGTATTATATGCATGTAGTAAATGATTATTTTTAAAAACTCGTGGTGTAAACCTTGTACTTCAGCGTACGAGTACAATATCGTTTGCAAAAAAAGCATATTACATGGTGATGATATAATTCACATAAAATACTCGTGTGGGCGAGTTTCTATGAATTATAAGAATGATCGTTTAGAGTTATTTCGTATATCATAATCTATATACAAATGTAATCTATCTGTGTAAATGTTGAATCCAGCTCATTTTTTACATTCTACTTTGTGCAGCATCTTAGATAAGATTTGATCTAAGGCGTAATTTACATTGAAAAACCCTTTCCACTATATCAACCTTGCGTATGATCTATTTGTTCTGAGTAGCATTAAATTAGTTCATCTCAAAGACTGGATATTTAATCTGGTACTTTATCTTGTACACAGATATTAATTATATCCGTACCCTGATTAAAGAGGTTATCAATTACAATCTTGTTAAAGATGAACTATACAGTCTGGAAGGATAATTTCTTCACCGTAGGTAACCCATTATTGTAACCCAACTTGGTAAATTCACCCATTATTTGCTTGAAACTCTTCACCAATATGACTACACATTATGATTTATTTACACTTATTGTAGTTAGTTCTGTGATATTACTATTTTTATACACATATGGTGACACAAAATATGTTATATTTTTTTGTACCATAACAATAAAGTATTAATAGATTTGAAATAACTTTGCAATAATTAAGAACAACTTGATCAGTAACAAGACAATCGGTAACAAGAGGATGTTTCGCACATCCACATCAAATGGATTCTACGTTCTTTCATCATCTTAAAGGCTACAGACAACACAATATCCCATACGAAAGCTATTGACTCACCAACTCTCCTCTAGACCAGTATACAGGGAAGCCGTAATTCCTCATATTCTCACTCCAATAAAGAGTAGTAATCGCTGAAAGTCAGCACCAATAGCAATCTTTTCGATAGCTGAAATTTACGTTTTACAATTCTTAAATATTGGCCGAAAAAATATCAGCTTATGCACAACATTTTACAAATTTAAACATGCACTTCCACAAATGAATAATTCCGACAAACATTATGACCAAAGAATTTAAAATTTTTGAAATTGTCTTATCGCAACCTACAAATTTAATTGCTTTTAGTATTAATACCCAAGATTTTAGTTTTAATACCCAATGACTATTCTACAATAATTGTTATAATCAAATAAATGTTCATAATGTAAGTATATAAGGAATGTTTTTTAAAATCTTTTGATTATGATTTGATATTTATTACTTGATATTACTTAGTTCTGATGTATAAATGTAATAGCTATACACTTTGTTGCATTTGATTGGTAGAAAGGTGAATATAATACTACTTTGTCCAGAAAGATATACTACGCTTTTCTCTATATTTACATGGTATACACGATTAAATACCACGTGGTATTTAACTATAATTATGAACCGTGATGATAGACGAGCTTCATACCATGTTTAACTAACTTTACTTGACCTTAATTTAAATTGCCACTATTGTGGCAATGGGAGTGGAAGTTCTTAAGCAAACTATTAGAAATTTAAGTTCTTCTCATTATTGAGTAAATTATGATCAAACATATTAGAAATACACTATAAAAACCGCCTAAAATTAATAGTGAAACTAATATAAAATACATGTTAAAATTTATTATGTTTTTGTCGTAACAACAATTTTAATTAGAAAGCTTTGTATAAAGTAACATATAAGATTCAGAAAGTATACTTTAAGAAAAATAAATGTATAGCAAAAATCCAAAATCAAATTGGAGTTGTGTAGTGGTTTTTTTTTTAAATATGTGACTCAATCAAAGCTGTCCTAGCGAGTTGTGCATGTTTAATAAGTGCTTATCTAAATTGGAGTGGTAAAATGTATTGAAAAATAAAACCCCTAAAGTCGACTGAGAGATAGTTAGACATAAAAGTTCAACTGTTGACCTGTAGGGACGACACAGGAACCATTACACGGTGCATTATTACAGGAACCGTCTCAGAAAGTACAAGTCAAATTTATATTTCCGAATTGGACTATTGTTTCAGTTTGCTTAATACAAAACACGAAATGTGCATTATTAGGAACACATTTTTTATGTAACTCGATAAATGCAACTCCTGGATGTCTGTGTGCCAATTTCCTAAATATTCGTTTTGTAGACTAATTTACCTACCTTATCACACAATCCTCCTCCATGACAGGCTTATCAATGTTGTTTATCAGTCTGTTATTTGTTTCATGAGTTCTAAAAATAATAGAATTAAATAAATACTAATGTTAAAAAATATGATTTATCGGCTACATATTGTGTTGTTAATTACAACAACGCATGAAACAGTATTTAAAAGATAATGCACACGCATGCACTCCACACTTTCCCCTACCGTAATTACCTTTGATAAGGCAAGACCCAAAATGACTACTTGTCACGTATAAATATGTGATTAATATTATAGGTAGCTAAAAAAGTTTTTAGAAAAAAGTAACCGTTACTTTTAAACCGTTATAATGTTCTTTTGCTTTGAAATTATTCAAACATATTTATTTAGTTATGACGGTTGTATTTACAAGGACAGTCTATCTTTATACTATGTGACTACGAGTAAGACTTTTTGTTATGTAATTTTCCATAGAATGCCTAAAGTACTCATATTATAAGACCTAATAATTGTACTTCAAGGTAGAATTTTATATTTTACCCAGTTTTACACTCGTACTAAACAAACATATTTGTTGAAAGGAATAGATACGAATTGTATGGTATTTTCCTTTTGCTCAATAATTCATAAGAGTTGGTCATAAATGTAGGTTTTACACACTTTCAGTATTTACTGTCATGGAACCCGTTGTAATATAAAAGAGTTAGGAGGAATAAAATTGGTTTTAAATTGTTATTTCTGGTTAAAATCGTGCAAATCAATATCAATTAGGAACACTGCTACATATCATATTCATATATTGCCCTTTTAAAAATATATAGTAAGCATGTAGTAGTTTTTTGAGTTGAATCGATTTTTTAGCCTAAATACTAGGGCCTGTTAAGAACTTAAATAATCGTTTCATGAGAATAGTCATATATTTTTGAATAATGCCTTAAATAAAGTTTTATCCTTACAAAATTCTGTGAAAAATAAGAAGAAAATTATGTTCTGTAGTTACTTTCTTATCTTTCTGCTTACTCAGCCGTGCTTAAAAAATCACGCGCAAGAAACGAGAGTTCATTAATATTTTGGAATCCTAAGTTTGATTCTTCAAAAATCATAATTGTAAATTCAGTATGTTCGTAGAAGAGAGAGAAAAATACCTAAAATAGCTAAAAGACATAATTTACATTTTTTTAATAATCCAATTCATTAATCAATATGATTATATTGATTATGTGATCGCCCCTGTTTCACTGAATAACAATGTAGAGGAATGTTTCGAAGGACATACTGCACTCCATTGAACGACAGTAAATAGATGACTTCGTATCAATTCTGGATTGGCTTTCTCTTCACTCCTATTTGTTAAAGTTCTACAGTTTCTGCTTAAACTTTCACTTTATTAATATCTTTAACTTCATTGACGTGACTTACCAAAAATATATTTTAATATTCCATTAACATTCGTTTTAACTCTAAGCGACCAAAACTGTGTACTTATTAAGAAAATAATTTGCTCAGGAAAGATTTACTTAAAAAAAGCTATTGATGGGTTTAGTAAAACTCTGCATATTATAACAATTATATTGATGAATTGGATTTCAAAACATCTTTGGATCTATTGATTCTAAAACTAGCTCCCTCAAAAACGCATGTTCAGGTGTGTATGTATGCAGTATACATAAATAAATGTTTATGAGTATAATATCAATAGAATTTTGTTTCCAAAGTAATCACCGCAACCGGACCCAAACCAGTATCTCCTACTGGCCGATTGAGAATTATTTCTTTATACAACAAAGCTCTTAATATTTAAACACTAGTTAAATGCATTATTCTTTAAATTTAAAAAGTAACATAGACAAGATACTAATACAAAACCACTGTAAAGTTATATAGTTGTTGAATTAATGCTTAACAGAAAACACTCGTATACGTGGATTTCGGTAAGCTATAATGTTTGTGCAGAATTATTGACAGAATTATGTTTGTACACCAACTGAATAATGACTAAAACCTGTTAAATGGCTTTTAATATTAATTAAATTTGAATAGCTGGAATAACCTAATTTAATACATATTGATTATAAAAGCACTCACTCAACCGACCTGGTGAAATTTCACGTTCCAAATCTCATTCACTTTTGTACACCCTTATAAACACACCACACAGCGCTTTTAATGCCGGGAGATAATCGTTCCTCATTATTTAATAAATATAGAGATGTACACAAAATAATATATACCCCACTAATCAATATAATAGACAAAACCTTAGCTATTTTCTCTGCATTTAATTGCATCTAACATTACATGTATTTAATTGAATAGACCAATACTTAGAAACTACAAAGTCGAAGCTTTCTTAGTGAAAGAATTTACTATATAATAGTATTTATTGAATAAGTAAGCACAGTATTCATCGGTCATTATATGTAAATCACAATTTGCATTTAGTGTCAATACGTATTACTTTGTAATTCCACTTGCAGTTTCCCGCGGTTTTGCATGCAGTTTAATACAGTTTTAAATTAGAGCTAATTCTAAAGCTTCTAAAGCTAATTTTATTTAGTCTCGTTACGACGAAGAAAATTAAAAAGTGCATATTTATGGTCATTGTAATCTCATACTATAAAAATTTTTACTAACATTGGTTTATAGCAGACTTAATATTTGCAAAAAGTACAGTTAAAAGTATAATTTTTCACGACTTTTAATTCGTTATCTGGATATTTTTACTCTGTACTCAACAGCGATTGCAGAGAAAACGTTAAATTTATACTGTAGGTGTTATTACCATCTAGCTTACTCTATGCCTTCACACTAAGTTTATAAGTAAATTGAAAATAGTGGTTAAATTAATGAAAAAATATGGTCGTGCTGTTATAAAACAATATTTAAACCTGTTGATTACGTTTAACAGGCTCTTTTAATTAATATTTACAACCTTAGAGATCAAGATACAATTTTTCGCTAATTTCGTGACCGGTGGCGCGTACCATGGAGGGAATTTGGAAATACGAATAGATTTATACTCATACCAGGGACACTAAGAATTTCAACCTAAAATTTTAGTACTATCGGTAGAATAGTTCACGCGTGGAAGCAAAACCGAACGAAGGCACTTTCGCATTCGATATATTATTAGGATTAACTGGATAGAATACATTTTATTTTACAATAAGTGCATTTCTATATTTGCCTTTAAGAACATTATTTGGTACACGCAGCAGAGGTTAGTTCCTTTGTTTAGTCTGGCTGAAAAGCTGGAGTGAGGATTACTTGGCTTTTTGCCGGAAAGGCCCTTTTGGCGTTATAGGGAGTCATATGTTACGGATCCTTTCTTCTGATAATAGTTGAGCGTTTTAATCTTGGCCGGTATTGTGTTTCTTACATCATGCATGTTATTTAGTTATTATAAACTTTTAAAATGTATCGTGATATATCGTTGAAAAATTTTGTCAAAAAATAGAAACTGGTCTTTTATTACTTACACATTACGTTTAAGTTGTTACTAACACATAGGTGGAACTGGTACCTACCCGTGGCTTTGCACCCAATTTTCTGCGGTTATAGGCGTATCCTTTTTAAAAGGAGTACAAAATATACCATGCACAATTAATTGTAACTGGAAATGTTTTTTATTTATATTGTTTTAACCCATCTTCATCATCACTTAATAAAATTAAACATTACTCAAACTCAACAAGTAAGTGTATACACACATACCTTGGACTAAGAAGCCTACAACAGAAAATAGAAACTAATTCTAGCGCTTGTATTTCCCTTCAGGAATAGGGGCTCAATTGTAAAACCCTAACTTCCTGATCTATTATACAATAGTTCGGTACTACTGCTAAATCACTGGACTGCAATTTTGGATTACTTCCAACTGTTTTTGGGATTATGTGTGGAAAAACTACGCAGGAATAGACACAAAAACATGAAATTTTTCCACTCTACCAATATACCAGTAACATTTCCAATTAGTACAATTCCCAAACACTGTATGTATGTATATAACATGAGAGCCACGCGCCTCGCTGCCTTTGTGTGTAGGCTTGGTATTAATTTTCAGAAGGTACGAGTTTTGTAAACCTTAAATAATACTTACTTATTAAGGATATTGAACCCTTCCCACACGGCAAACGGATATATCCGTTAAGGTTGGGACACACATAACCGCACCGTGCCCAACACGTGAGTAGGCCGACTGTCGGTGCGGGCTCAGCTCGGTTACCGTGAGGCCACACATGTCCGTATGCAGTCCGAGCGCAACAATCTCACTGTTTGTACTAGAGCATGTTTCTTTTGAATTCTAAGTGACAGATACTTAAAAAATATTCGGAAGATTACGTATTGCTTGAGATAATTGTTAATTTCATTGTTGTTTCATTGTTTATTAATCGCTTTGGTGAATGAAACATTGCAATGCTACAGTAAAGCTTTGTACAATCAGATAGTATGTAAAATTTGTAAATATCATTATCCCTATATATGTTTTTATCCCTATAATTCTTGTAAATTGTGTTTCATTGCAGTGAATTTCGATCAAATACACTATAAACAGAATATATAGTGTTTTTTGTATTAAACCCAAGAGCTATAGTGTGATGCCAGAGAGTTTGCCATGATGCAAGCCCTTTTATAACAATTTGTAAAACATAGTAAATATTTGTAAAATATAAACTGGGAGAACTTACAAAAAACAGATTTTACAAAATGTATTTCTTTTATAGCTCCGAGGACAAGTAATTTATTTCCAGATTTAGTCAAAAATAGTAGAAACATAAATATATTTTCTAAAAAAATTATAGTATGGTTGAATCGGTCAAAACGATATTGAGTATATGTTTAAGATAATACATTAGTGTACGGTTAGTCCTTGTCTGCTAAGTTATAATAATATTTAAAAGAACACGTTATAGCATTATAAAATAATTATTTATAATATAATATTTAATGTTACATGTGTAAAGCCTAATATTTGAATTGTAAATCATGCATAAATCCTTTTTGTTTAATACAGCACACTAGTTATACTATATTTAAACTTTGAAACGTAATAGTACGTTATTTACTACATAAGCTACAATAACTCATTTTTTAATCATTTCATTCTTGCTCGATTCCGCTATTTTTATTTTTTAACCCCTTTATGTATATAGTAATCCCCCAACACAGGCACAGACACTTATGGGGTACCTAAATTTCCCTTATTTTGTAAATCTATTGGCCTAATTATTAGTTAAAAAAAAGAAAAGAAAAATCTAGAAGGA
The DNA here is from genome assembly GCF_021130785.1 of Homalodisca vitripennis. Taxonomy (NCBI): domain Eukaryota; kingdom Metazoa; phylum Arthropoda; class Insecta; order Hemiptera; family Cicadellidae; genus Homalodisca; species Homalodisca vitripennis. The sequence continues at coordinate 49,651,705 of NC_060210.1, forward strand.
TGTAACCTACTTTTTATATTTTATTACTCTAAGTACATAAATTAGAAATGAAGTAAGTAGAAAACATATTTTTGTTGTATTTGTTATTTACTGCTATTGTAAATACGTTATGTCATAGTATTATTTATTATTAAGCACTGGCAATAATATTTATTTGTAATATTCAGTTTGTTATTGTGGGGAAATAATTGATTTATTATTATTATTATTTATTTTAAACATGGGTTTTTCTTGCTTGAAAATCTTATTGTAAATAAAATATTTTTATTTTTACTTTATTGAAGTGAAAAGAATAAAAAAAATAAAAATGTCATAGAAAAATTCTAAATATGACCCTTACAAAATACCTGAATAAATTTATCAAGTAACTTCAATACATCAAAGAAAAATATATTTTTGCGCAGATAATTACATGCTTGTTATTTTTTTAAATTAAATGAAAAATGTTTATAGATTTTTCATAATTCGAATTTAGTTGTTTAAAATCACTTAATGTACAACATGGTTTTCAAATTTGTTGTGAAGATAATATTACTAGTTTTCCTCTAAGGTAAGAAAAATGTAATACTTTTATCAATAAATATGATTTCTGTACGCGAACACAGGATGTAGAGTTAGTAGGCAATAATAAATAATTCAATAAAATAGAACGTGTAGACTACTTAAATAGTTTTTAAAAAGAAGAACGCAACAGTAAACAACATATGATGCCGCTCGTAGACCGCACCGTGCCCGTCAAAATTCAAACTAAACATATCGGGTGACGGTGCGGGCACGGTGCGGCCACGACGGTCTGGTGTCGGTGGCGGACATGTGTGGACTTGCAGGTTGAAAACTGCGCTGCAATTCTTTTCACCGTATGACGGCCAGCACACGGCCGACTGACGTGTCGGGCACGGTGCGGTTATGTGTGTCCCAACCTTTAGGCCTAATTTTGACCGAAACGCGGTAAACGGATATATCCTTCAAAGTCTATTTTGTGTTATTTAATAAATTGTAGTTGCCGTGGAATCCGCTAGAGTTCAAGGGAGTGTTGAATACTTGTTCCGAAAAGCAGATGTTACAGTTTGAACCTCATTGGCGCGTCGCAGTGGTGGGAGGGCGGGGCTTTGTCCCTCGTGTCGTGATTTAGCCTCAGTCTGCGGCGAACCATTACGCGGTAAACGGATATATCCCGGCACAGCATATTTTAGTGTTTAACGCTGTTTTGCCATATTTCCTTATTTACTGTTCGTGTTCCTGTTGTATTTAGCTTTATATTATCTTTTTATTTTGTTATTACTTTATTTGTTGTGTCTTTATAGGCCTATATTGTTCTGTGCAATGGCGAATCCTGAAGATTTTTTGTAAAATTTTAAAATTTGTTAAAAAATATAGGGGTCTGATTATTTTGTGATACTGTATTATTTTTTATTCATAATAGCCACCACTAACTAAAATAAAAATTAAAGTTGTTAAAATGTAAAAAAATATTTTAAAGTCAATTACGCGTTATGAGTCAAAATTGAAAGATAAATTCCGCGTGGGAAGGGTTAAGTAAGAATATCCTTACTTTCCCATCCCTGTTCGCTATATCATCCTGTTCCTTGATACAATCTATGAATTCAATTTATATTTATTTACCATGTCAGTGTCGTGTCCCTCATCATTGTAAAACAGACATGGTTCCTGGACATGGTTCCCTCGACAATTTCCTGCCACAAAAATTTGCATACAGAGTATAGTGTATTGCTTTATGATCCCATTTGCTATGTTCACGAACTCACTGCACTCGTTTGCTTTTTTGAATTGTGAGCGAATGGTTCGTTGAGTTTTATTAGAGACCAGCCCCATTATGTCTGTTCCTCATTGCATACCTGTGTATTATTTTTGTTCAAACTGTTCATAACAGCAAGACCGAAAAGAAATAATATTCTTTCATTAAACATAAATGTAAACTTTTACATCTTTGTGATTTATGAGATCTAAAACTTATCAATCCTCGAGGGAGAAAGTAAGTTACTGGGGTCCAAGTGTCAAAAAGTTCTGTTCGGTTTTAAGTTCCATATGTTTCACTGAAATTGACAGACATTTGTAAAATAACCTTGAGTATTAGTCTTGTTTTTACAGTATTTAAGTTTATGCGACTTTTGTTCATTTTGACTTTTCTTTTTGGCTGAACGTCAATGAAGCTTACCACTAGAGAGGCTGAATTTTATTCCCACCTGTCTAATATTTATAACCTTTTTCATACTATAAAATATTGTTTCACTTTAGGATACATTTTTTGTACATTTGTAGTTTTACGTATAACTCACTGCACAGGTACAGACGCTGTATAACCTGTGATAAATCGTTCTTCTCTGATTGAAGAAGATACAATGGAAACATCTATACAGATTTATTGAAGAATTTTCTCCTTCCCATCTGAAAGAATTTCAACCAAATTTCGTTATTCAACAGGATTGTGCTCTCCTCATTGGAACATATTAATTGCTACAGATAAAGTTTTTTTTGAGGCTCATTATAATGATTATTTCGTTTAAAATTTCATATAACGAAGTTCCAAAGAATACTGAGGTACAATAACAATATGAAATTAAAGAATATTGGATTTATAAGTATATAAAGTTTATATTACCTTACGAAAGTGTGCTTTAAGGTTTTATTAAAAAATCATTTGTGTCTGAAGTAAAACGTATAAGAAAAATTTACTTTCGCAAGACATTCATGAGCCACATTTTTTTATAATAAAAATTGTACGTGATACACATATGCTATGCTAATAAATTTACGACATTGTAAACGTTTATGTTTTATGGACCTCATTTTCGGAAGTTGGATTGATCACCCAACTAGACATTTCCACTGCGGAAGCTAGCCCGCAAAGTTGGCCGATGCATTCCCTAAAACTTGAGCGTGCAGTATTTGCCTATCAAAGTTATGTAGGCGCTGAGAAATTGCCGTAAGCGCTGTTGCCTAGCCAGAGCCGCCACTTTGGACCTTAGACCGGTGCGCCGGCAACTTTAATCCTGAGCGGGTGATATGGGCATTTGTCTCGGACAATTAGGCTTGTTGTGGATGAGCTGCCGACCTGTTCACTTGGATTGTGGAAGCCCTCTTCACGTCGTAGATTTTCAGCATTTTCTTCAGGGAAAATTTGCTTAGAGGTAAGGCAGACCGTCATTTTCTATAATTCAAATCTTTGTCAAAAGCAATATTTAAAAGCGTCAAAATTTAAATCATTATTAGACTTTTGCAATCATTAAAATAGGTTTCTTCTTTATTCATGCTTGGACAATCCTAAGTAAGGCACATGGCACATAAGAAACGATGTTTAATGTTATGATTACTTATTTTACAAGTAATTAGGGTTTCGTTTATTGTATTGTCAATATTTTATGTTGTGTGATAAACTGCCCAATTTGTATTTTATTGGGAAAGAGCTGAATATGAAAATAGTACTGTCTGTTTAATGTGTATAGCGATATAAAATTCACTCATATAAATCTAACTGTAGCTTAAAATGAATACGAGCCAATTATGCAATATTAATTTTGAAGGAAAGAAACTTGGAGTAGAATTTAGGTAGTTAAAATTTGTTTCAGTAATATTTTTGTAGCCATAAAATGTCTAATGTTAAAGTTAAATGTATATTTATATATATAAAATAAAATAAATCAAGTACGTTCTTGTTTGTGAATATAAATGTCTCATTTATTTTGTATGTTTTAAAGAACGGTGTAATTTGTTAAATGTAAATTTGTAAATATGTCAATTTTGAGACAACGATTGTGGTTTGTACTCAATTGTTCGATGACAATGAATATTGCAGTAACCTTATTGAATATTGCCAGTAACTTGATTTTATTTGTGCCACAGAATATGAGTGTTGTTATCAATATATTTATCTTGAAAATATTTACCTTTCGTCGTTAAAGAACAGGTTATTAGCTGCTCTACTAGCTAACTGTCCGTATATAATATTTAATTATTGTCCACTATTTTACAGTGCAAATTTATTAATGTTTCATATCTCTGATATATCTCGTAGTAATGATTTTAAATGACAATTAATGATTTTGTTTTAGTAAAGTTCTAATGTGTCTAAATAATAAACCTTATTTCGTACTTGTGATTTTGTACAAACTGTCCAATAATAGATTATCATTTATCTTTTACATGTTATTTTGTGAGCTCGTGAGTTATGATGCAGTTAAGCTGCACAAGTATTATTTTATAGAAAAGGATTAACATGTTTTGAAGTAACTGAAACGATAAAAACAATATATATATATATGTATATATATATATCGATATTATGAAGTTTAGAATTTTATGTAAATAAATGTAAACAGTAACAGTTTTAAAGATTAAATTCAGGTTTTAATTAAATGAATCCCAATTATTAAAAATATAAATAATATTATAACATTAAACATATATATATAAAAAAATAATGCTTTAGTAAATAGATTTATTAAAATGTTTAATATGAATCTGCAAAATTATTTGTTTTTATACCATTGTAGTTTAATTATGTTGTTTAATTATTTGCCTACCAAAAATACTATATATTATTGAATATGTAGGGTTTTATTTTTACGTTCCGGACATCGTCAAGCGAACGGAACGGTTGGTTGACAGCCACAGCCATCAGCATCACGTCGCATCGCCGCTCCCGTGTCGTCGCCGCTGACCGGTGGCCGTGGTGACATTGGCCCTCCCCACCCCGCACCGCACTGCCACTGCCGTGTGCCTACTCACTGGGACTTCACTCACCGTATCGCCTGTCACGAACCGATAAGTGATAGAATAGTCATTCTTTTCCACTTGGTGAACTTGAATAAATATTATTTTGGATTTGGCTGGCCAGCACGGACTTAGACTGTGATAGTCAAAGTTAAATACAACGATTCTATTTCATATTGGTGCGGTTATGAGACTTCTGGACATTCCAGGGGACATTTCTGGACTCTGCCAGTGATACAATTCGTCGCTTCATTTGTCAATTTATGTTAGTTATTAAATGTCTCACTGTTCATTTAAATGTTTAATGTTTGTTTTCATGAGTACTCTTTTCAGCGGTGGCCACCTGCTTTGTTGTTTATTGTCATAATTGAATATTGATTATAGCTATTAAGTACTGATCATTGATTATTGTGATAGATTTTTTATTATTGTCCGCCATGGTGATTTCTGATATATATTTTGGGGATTTATCATACTTTATTGAAATTAATTGTTGTGAATACTTGTGAATTCGACCTAAGGTCACTGATTAAGAATATTTACTTCCTCTCATTGAGTTTATTAGAAAGTTGAACTGATACTTATCAGGTTGATGAGCTGAATATGTTTCCTGTCTTTTGGAATTTTGAAATGGGTTCTTAATTTGATCATGTTTAAATAAATCCAAGATTTTCTGATATATATATACAGTATATTAATTTTCCTTGATAATTTAGTGATAGTTTTGTGGAATTGAAAAATATAACAACCACAATTAGATTAAATTAAACTGATATATGCCAATTAAATTTAAATGATTTTGCTGTGTAACCTAGAGTCCCCTCAGGACTTGATTACAATTAGTTATCAGCACTTCATACTTAAGGATGGAGTTGTGCCGAGATACACAAACATAGTGGTTTAGTAAAATTTGAGTTTATCAAGGTGAAATAACTTTAGATGCCATTAGTGGATTTCCAGGAAACTAATAGTGTATTATTGGGGTTCATATCATAGCTTGTGAACCGAGCATGAATAAATGTTAGGGCTTTGGGTCTGCCTTACTGTGTGCTTTTGGAAGGGTTTCTTTCCCCGTCGTTACCCTCAGCAACCTTACCAACGGGGGTGGCGCCCATTAAACAAATAATTTTCAACAACAACTTGAAGAACACAGTTAGGTTAGAGCCTTAGCACCTGGGACTTGGAGTTCTGCGCACAAGTATTATCAGAACCTACCCTTCTCCTGAGTCTGAGTCGGAGCAATGTTGCCTCATGCTTTTGTGGCATGGCAATATATGTAAAAATAATGAGTCATATGACACTTGCAAGTAATTTGTGAATATATATATATATATATATATATATATATATATATATATATATATATATATATATATTAGGTTCAGTTACTCTACATTGGTAATAAATAACAAATATTTAAAATATATTTCCTAAGGAAGGTTATATTGATCATATTGCATCTAGTAACGTAGCTGGATATTCGAGATGATATTATTAGAACGAAATAATAAGCTCCAGGCGCAGTTACAGTAGAAATATAATCCATATTCCTAAGTGGTTCAGTTTTCTGCAGTATGAGTTGAATCACTCGCTCTGAACATTATTATGAATTAACTGTCTTTTCTCATTATGTAATATTCTATATGCACATATAATTTAATGTAAATGCAAACAATTACAGCTATATTATAAGAGCTTGATTGATTATCAAGGGCTTGTCAGGGCCAGAAAACGCGTACTTGTTAATCCGGCGATATGTGCAATAACCTTTATACAAAAGGTTCTAATGATTTTAAATATTAAAAATAATTTTTTCTTTGTCCCTGGATGATCCTCATTGACGTTAAGGTCAAGTAAAGTGTATGTGTGAAAAAACTTTATAAAGACTTGTAACTTGATACGTATGTTACAGTTGGTTTTGAGCATGACCTCTTTTAATTTTAGCGTCATAATGAAAAAGGGCAGTCTGTCCATCCGAGCGCTACTTCTTTCTTTGCGTTCTGTTGGATCCTTCGATACTCTGTTACATTGGTTTATTGTTGTAACTTTTTACATTCACAAATTAAATATACTAACTTTACTGGTTTGAAAAAGATGACATAATTCTTTTCAGGAATTAAAAGTCATCAATAATAGTCCAGGAAGATAAATCCTATTTGGTATTGTATAAAAAAAATAATTGTTTGTGAAATCAATAGACGAAACTCCTTTAACAGATATTTAGATCGTCTATATCACTAGTTTTATGTCATTGGCTTATGATGATGTAACTACTATTTTTTAATATAACCATCGATATTTGTTACAACAGCATGAACAGGACGTTTTAAGAACTGATGTCTGCTCTCTTTTCAAATCCTAACACATAAAATAAAGAATGCAATAAAAGAAACTATTCAAACACATGATGGTAACCACTTTGAAGTTGATATCAAATGCCGCTATAACAGCCTATTGTACTATTTGTATTTTGTGGCGTGTAATAATTTGTATTTTTAGCTGCTAAATAAGGTAAAAGCTGTGTATATATTTAGGTACACAGCCTTATGTCAATTGACATTGCATGATGTTACTAAAAATATTACAAAATGTTTGAAAGTAAAGTTATAAAATAAATATTAACATGTAAATATACCGTTTTTATAATATTCCTAGTATGATTCATGTTTACTCTGTATCATTACCCTATAATGTACCCTAGAGTGACGCGCTCACAGTGAGAATGTGAGTATTGGAAACTTTATCAAGTTGCTGTTGTTTTATATTCTTCATTGCTATTAATTAATCTAACACTAAATAGTGGGTATATTTCTAAAAACTAAGTGAAATATTTTTTTTGTTTTTTAGCACTGTTTGTTTATTTTAACTGAGCGGTTTTAATAACCACGTCCAGGTATACACTTTCAGACTTATTTGAAGTATTAATATGCATATTCACACGTAGCCTATATACAAGTAGTGTTTCGTAAATAACCATAATTGAAAGTGCCATACCTTTTTAACGATCAATTTTACTCATCTAATAATTATTATATCACTGGTAATGAAATAGTTCCAGATTCCTCCCACGTTTAATATTAATACACTAACAGCTTTAAACTATAAGCCTTCTTTCAAACGGTAATAGTAAACAGTAATGATAGCTTGATTATTTATATAAAGACAAGCTGCAAAATACTAAATGATTGAATCGTAAGAAGTGAGGGCTCTTTAATGTGGTGGTAGCATGCTCACCCGGAATGTGAACTGTTTCGAACCACGGCGGAACAAGTACTTTATGCGATTACATTATTTAAATTGAAACTATGTCAGGTTATTGGCGTTTTTACTTATTCGATGACTATGAAATGTCGTTTAACAGGTATTTGCACTTCTAATCATATTATATTTTGTTTACATAAACACACATGTATTAGGGACGGCCAAAGACATAATTGAATTGTAAAAGGTAAGAGCTCTGTGGTGTAATGGAAGCACACTTACCCGGCAAGTAAGAAATCCGGTATCTAGTCCCGGTGGAGCAAGTACTTTTTGTAATTCAATGTTTACTGAAAATTAAATGATGCTATTGAAATTTATAAAAATTTAATACAAGTAAAGAGGTCAATAAAAATATTTTTATACGACTGAAAGGACGTGTTTAATCCTACTTGACTTTTTTGTAATTACTTTGTACCTTATCACAGTTAAATAATAGGATTTTGGTATCTTCTATAAAATTTAGCGTTTTGGAACAATATGCATATAAATGAAGATTCAAAAGTTGGGTGAATTAGTTAACAAAGCAACACGTCTTTCAAATAGTGTTAATAACTTGTGAGATTTGCCATTACTAAGATGAGGTCAACAGGTTATTTTATAAGTAGTAAGTGTTTTAATGGACATTATATTTCTATTTTTACATTTATCTCTACCTATTATGTCTCAAACCATTAGCGGAAAGTATATTAAATATCCAATATTGAGCTTGCTTAGGTACAATAATTAAATAAATGTTTATCGTTTGCCTACGTCATGTCGGTGGATTAATATTTTTATGAATATTTCTATGATAGTGCTTTAATTTTAAATACAGGTAATCATTGAGTTTGAATATAGACAGTAGCGTCCCTGTCGACAGACCGTGGAGGGATCGGGCAAAACTCAAATACACTAAACTCCGGCTAAACCAAAAATCGTAAAAATATAAGCTCAGAAAGGTAAAAACATTGGACATTTGTGTAGATGTACAAAAATGTAATTTGAAATATTACAATATTTTATTTATATTTATAAACAATTGCAGATATACTAGTAATCAGATACTCACCCACATTAGATGCAATTCACCGATTGCTATTGTACTGCAAGTCGTAAAATACATTAACAAAACAGTAGCTCGTTAAACTGAGAGGACATGAGATAACTTGTCTGGTGTCCTGATGGCCCGTCGTTGTTGTGGCGGCGGAAGTTAAATATAATCACTACTTCCTAGAAAGGGTCGGTTATAATCCTACTTCTAGTTGATCTAAAGGCGATTAAAATTGAGCCTATGGTGGGAAGGGTTTGCGCTTGCGAAAGCCTATCAGAGATGCCGACCACTGATACGGTGACTACCGAATGGACTTAATATGTATAGTTATAGGATCCGTATAGTGATTTATTTACTCCTATTATATTTATAAGATGTATTTACCAATGTTGGCTTATTATTCATGCTCAAGTGACTCAATAATAATTAATTTTTTTATTTTGTCTAAAGTATATCCAAAATAAGCGAAGAATATTTATAATGGATTGAATTACGTCATAGTAATTACCACTTGCTTCGCACGCAATTTTACGAGTGTGAGAGCTCTTCTGATTCAAGTGAATTATTTTTCTGATAACAACGATGAGTTTCCATTGTGGTCACGACCAAGAAAATATGTTAAAAAGATTATATTTACTACTATTTAAATTCAGTCTAGTTTTAATATATTTTGTTCCATAGTTGATTTTACCTCGTTAGCGATAAATAAAATATATACATACAAAGCTCTGAGAAGTTTCCTTCTGCCAAAGATAACTAAGATGGAATTTATAGTCTTCAAATTTTCGTTAGTTACATTGTATCTTTGTATTTTATATGATACTTAAAATTAGCTAAAACTGTACAGTTCAAAGTATAATTTTACGAAAAGTTTTAATGTTTTAACTAGATATTTTCTTATTCTACTGAAAAAGGTATTAAGATAAGAAGTGTTTTTACTGTCAAATTTGCTCTTTGTTATCACATTATAATTGTTAAAAATGAAAACAGTGGTTAAATTAATCTAAAATATAGTTGCACTGGCATAAAACAATGTTTACACAGAACAGTTTTTTATATGTCACAGGCTCTTTCAATTAATAATAATTCATTACATTAGATAGGAATTTGCGAATTTCTCTAAATTTTAGAGACCGGTCGGGCTTAGCCCGTAAGGGTATTCGAAATAGGAATATACCCGTATTCATAACAGGAACTGTAAGAATTGGTACATTTTCAAGATCCTTAGTAAAATAGTTTAAATGAGAAATCAAAACAAACAAATCCACTTTCGCATTTCTAATATAATACTATTATTGGGATGTTTAATTCTTACAACCTTAATAAACGAAATATTATAACATGAAGTAATATCTGAAACAGTTTCTATGTACAAGTATTGAATTAAAATAATTGTTACTTGACTTTCCATGCTGTAGTAAAATTAAATTCTGGTATTAAAAAGAAATGTGATAAATAGCGGGTAATATCACGAAGAACGGTTCTCTGTTGAGATTATTGGTATTTGTGGTTCACTGCAGAAGTGTAACCCCTTAATAAATTGTATAAAATTCCACCCATTTAAAGCTTCAGTGCAAACGTAAAAGAAATCTAAATAGTTGCCCATTAAATTTTGTATTAGTTAGAAAATCTGGTTAAAATCACTGATCTAAAAGTTTAATTTACTTCATCAATATACGTGTATTATAAATATGAATTATATATGTATAATAAACGCGAAAGCTTAGAATATTTGTATTGTTTAATACTCAATAAGTCAAAACCTAGTGGACAAATTTATAAGAAATTGTCATGCAAATTATTTTGATATAAAAATTATACATAGGAATATTTTTATTCCAAAAACTTAGTCACAAATATTATTAAAAGTTATTTCAAGAAAATTTATTTTATATAAACAAATTTATGAAATACTTTTGATGGCTGATCAATACACAGAACGCAACGTGCTACCCATTATCCCAGTTGTATCCATCTGTATGAATTAAAATAATCAGTAATTTTGTGATTAATATAGTAAAGAGTAATAGTATTATCTAACTGTTATTATAGATGGAAGTAGTCACAAATTCAAACCTATTAATTTACTCTGGATTTTACTAATGAACAAAATTGAGAATGTGTACATGTGAGATAGTAGAAATTGGTTTTCTTCGACGATGTCAGATGGCATATATTAGCTCAAAGAACGAAAAGCAAAACGAAAGGCCATTATTTAACGAACCATCGCCCCTTGAATGCAATTTTAGGAACCAAAAGAGCATAGTGAACCCGTTACAATAAAAATCAATACATTAAACAAAGTTATGTGGCAGAAAATCGTCGAGGAGACATCACATTCGTTTTGTACTATGAGGCATACGATATTGATTAAGAGTATAACAATTTATATATTCCCTAGACTAAACCCAGGAAATAGGAAGGTATTGCGAACAGGAATAGGAAGCGAGAGAGTATACTGTACTGTACCAGGTTTACTGATATTCCTCACACTGATTAACCCAGGAAATAGGAAGGTATTGCGAACAGGAATAGGAAGCGAGAGAGTATACTGTACTGTACCAGGTTTACTGATATTCCTCACACTGATTAACCCAGGAAATAGGAAGGTATTGCGAACAGGAATAGGAAGCGAGAGAGTATACTGTACTGTACCAGGTTTACTGATATTCCTCACACTGATTAACCCAGGAAATAGGAAGGTATTGCGAACAGGAATAGGAAGCGAGAGAGTATACTGTACTGTACCAGGTTTACTGATATTCCTCACACTGATTAACCCAGGAAATAGGAAGGTATTGCGAACAGGAATAGGAAGCGAGAGAGTATACTGTACTGTACCAGGTTTACTGATATTCCTCACACTGATTAACCCAGGAAATAGGAAGGTATTGCGAACAGGAATAGGAAGCGAGAGAGTATACTGTACTGTACCAGGTTTACTGATATTCCTCACACTGATTAACCCAGGAAATAGGAAGGTATTGCGAACAGGAATAGGAAGCGAGAGAGTATACTGTACTGTACCAGGTTTACTGATATTCCTCACACTGATTAACCCAGGAAATAGGAAGGTATTGCGAACAGGAATAGGAAGCGAGAGAGTATACTGTACTGTACCAGGTTTACTGATATTCCTCACACTGATTAACCCAGGAAATAGGAAGGTATTGCGAACAGGAATAGGAAGCGAGAGAGTATACTGTACTGTACCAGTTTACTGATATTCCTCACACTGATTAACCCTAGGAAGGTATTGCGAACAGGAATAGGAAGCGAGAGAGTATACTGTACTGTACCAGGTTTACTGATATTCCTCACACTGATTAACCCAGGAAATAGGAAGGTATTGCGAGCAGGAATAGGAAGCGAGAGAGTATACTGTACTGTAACTGCGCAGGAAATAGGAAGGTATTGCGAACAGGAATAGGAAGCGAGAGAGTATACTGTACTGTACCAGGTTTACTGATATTCCTCACACTGATTAACCTTAAAGACTAATCCATAATTAGTTGCAATGTAACTGAATCAGCTGAATGAAATAGAAACATTATTAACCTCCAGTACACTATGATAATGTTAAGAAATAATATGAAGATATAGTTTTACTAATCCAGGAAATATTCTCCCCCTACATGAAATCGAAAAGAGGTACACCCAGACAATCTTTGAGGCCGGAGATGATTGTCTGGGTAAGGAGTATCATAAAGGAGTGTCTTCATACTTAATTTAGAAATATTGCAGGAGAACGCAATATTTTAAAAAACTAATACTTAAGGCACTCCAAACTAATGTTTGCTGATCTGTATTTATTTCTAATGATTCTTTTTTAAGTGTAAAAACATTATGTAAAACATTATTTTACTATCTTACGAGTATATTTATTTGATTTTTAACCAAAGTATGGTCCTTAACACCTTTGTACTTGACACTTCTACTCAATTACTTAGTAGAAGTTAGGCAAGTTTCAATTTAAAAATACTTGATTGTCATAAAAAAACTCATGGTGATTTCAAAAAACTGTTACTACTTGTAATTTAGGAAAACCTTTTTTTATAAAATGTTGATTGCACCCATTTTAACTACTTCAAAAAATGAATTTGGTAGATAGCTCTTCTGTTTATGAGTTAATAATTATATAACTCGTCTATAGTATAGGTGCTCATACTGTGTAGTGCAGACTAATGTAAATTACAAATTAGTTAATTATTACAATGAAATTAATATATTGTATTAGTGTAAAATAGATTCCTAATATCAAAACCATTTATTTTAGTCTACATAAGTGTTCCTATATGATATGTAAATGCTCTGCAGAGAACTGTTTGCAATATTGCTCACCTAGTCCGGGTCACTCTGTAATTAGCCTTTCCCTCGCTACCCTCCTCTGATTGGCAGGAAGCAAACAGGTCGGTGTCCTTTTTTAAATCTTGATTCATATTTATGTCTTGACTACAATACTATTTAAAACTTTATAGTTATGTTTATAATATAATAGCTTTTAAGAATTCTTGACGTTTTAATGGTTTCTTTAACAAGTTCAGTAACAAACCTTGAAACAACAATTCAGGATGAATCAATAAAAAAAGTAACTTCAATTATAAAAGCTTTAATGCTTAAACAAGAATTTCTAAAAGTTTGAAAACATATATTAAAATTAGAAGGTATTATGAGTACTGCATTAATAAGAAATGTCTATCTGAAATGTATGAATATATACAAGCATTAAAATCAAACAACCAGACGCATTACGACTGATAAATATCCAGACCATTTATCTATATTATACAAGTCAAAAAAATTAAAGATAATTTTATAGTTAAAATTTTAACATTAAATTGAGCAGATTATAGTAAAGGAATCATACCATAATAGTAATACAAATAAGAGTCTGAGCATAATAATAAAAACACCTATATTGAAAGTATTTAAAACCCGATTAAATGTTTATAAATATTAAAACAGTTCACACTTTAGCAACTCACAATTGAGGAAATTTGAGACTTGCTGACATAAAAAGCAGGAACAGTTTTCAAATTTAAGTTTTAAATAATATATCTGCCTCATTTCATACAATTTTAAACATATTTCTGAACCACTTTAGTATAAAAAATAAAATTACTTTTAGATAACTTAAATTTATTAAAATTACTTGTAATATAATTTAAGGTATGCATATGTTATGATTTGAACGTATTCATTTAATTTCATTTATAAGTGTCAGAAGTCAGAGTAACTTTTCAACCCTTTTAAGGGCGCATTCTGTGGTGATCGGTAAAACAGCTGCAGCATATTATTGGACACACACACACACACACACACACACACACACACACACACACACACACACACACACACACACACACACACACACACACACACACACACACACACACACACACACATATATATATATATATATATATATATATATATATATACATATTTAGTACAGTTTTAGTTAGGAGATTCTTTTTAATAACTTATAAAGCAGATCTAAATGTTATTAATACTATATAAATGTATTGTTATTGTATCCTATATATCATACAAAGATGAAATTTTTTCGCACACATTCCCTATTGAAATAAAAAATAAACTGCCATATGAAATATCAGTAACGATATTAAAACATTATACCTTTACATTTTTAACACACGCATCATCTAATATCTAATATCACTTATAACATAATCACCGGCAAAGAGGATTAAGTGAGTGTTTAATATGGGTGATGTCTCTTATTATTTAACATCTATGTGGTTCTGCCTTAATCATATAAGTATGTTATATGCCTTTAAAAAAGCAATTGCCCTTGCATTGAGAAGTTTTAAGACATAACAATTTCCCATATGGCACCACATAATATGGTACTTAAGCTCCCGTCTAAACGGGTTGTGACATGTTATAAACTAGTGTCATGTTATAAACTATTTAAACATAAAAATGTATTTGCTAAGTAATTATGTTTATATCAAATGTATATGTCGTCTCCAAATGAAATCCTATTTATGTAAGTTATCTAAACTGTCAAAGATTGCAGGAAAAAAATCAAATTTATAAATAATATTACTGAAAACTCCCCCTTATACAAGTTTGTCAATTCCTACTCAGGCCTCCATGTAATAGCATATAAGGTTTCAATCTACAGAACTGTACCAATCAATGCAGAACGAAAATTTATATAGATATTTTTGAACACTGACCACAGGTCCCTTGCTTGAAACGTTTAATACCTAGTTAGTACCTATTTAAATTTTAGAATATATTCAACCAAACACCATGAACTTTTTCAAAGGAATTCTTTAACTTGGTAGGAGATAAATTTGGAGGGCTTGTTTTCTATCTTCAGTGCGCCACTCACTCCGATTTAAATGCACAGCCATTCAAATTTGGAGGCGGTTCATAGTATAGAGCTATCTTTCAGTGACAATAATGTTGATTTAAAGAACAACAATAATGTTAATAAACGTCTAAGAGGTTATTAAAAGAGATTAATTACAACGACCCAATATATTGAAAAAAAGCATCCGAAGAGGCCGGTAGCAGTCTGAAGAAATAGTTTGAAACATTAATTAAACAAGACCCACTTGTACTTAGAGAAAGTTTATGAGAGCAGATGAAAAAGGATCAATGATCAGGTAAACAAATGACACCATTCTAAATGAAATAACAATATTATTTGTTTAATTTATAATGTACCGAATGACGATAACACATGGGGGTGGTGACTTCTGAGGTCGTAGTAATAAATACTCGAATTGCAAAGTTTACTTTTAAGTTCAATTTAATTAATGAAACTTACAAGCACCACTTTTAGTAGGTAAATTAAATGTATGCCTTGCCACGTTGCTGCCAATTAGAGTACAAGAACTAAAAATGTATATCTGATAGTTGGGCCTAAAATATCCCATGTTCTATGGAATTATGCCTACGATATTTTACTTTATAAAACTTTAAGATTTTACTTCCCTTCGCAATATGTAGACTCACAACCCGGGCGTCGGCGTCTTGGCACGAGACATTGAAGCTGTAGTCTAAGAAGGGTTATTTCTAGTCGGTAATTACTAGAAGAGGAGTAGAAGTTATGAAAGTGGTAGCCATCTACTCAAATAATACGTGAGCTCGCCTAAAACAAATTCGCGACGGTATTAGCCATTTAATGAGACAAATAAACTTATCACGTCAATGTGCTCGTCAGAAGGACGATGCCACAACTTGTATCCATTTCAATCAAGCAAATAAAAGATCTTCAATGGTAAGTTACTTCACTATTTACAACTTTACTTTACGTTACATTCATTTTTATATGTTTGGCTTCAAAGGGCTAATTTAATAATACGAAAATATAAATTTTACTTACGGACAAGGCGCGCGAGGGGAAATCGGTCACGTAGTTGGGCTGCTACGAAGGGTTACAATACAATATTCATACGCGTGCCAATTAGGTAGTTAGTCCGTCGATAATTTAGTTCCGGAACATTGGATAAAAAATAATATTAAGTTGTACTGGCTAACTAGGTTGTGAAATGTTGCATTATATAAAATGGAACTAACTAACGGTATAATAATAGATTGTAACCAATAAATTTGTTGTGTTAAATATTTTAAAAATATTACGTGACGGAATTTAATTCACATAGAAAAATCGTAAGAATTGACTTCGTAAACAGCGACGTGCAAGAAAGGAGTTTGGATTGAATTTATGTTTAATGTAAAAGAAGGGACTTCAGCTAAGCTGCTAAATGGAATGTAAAATGAACACTGTTACCAATTCACCTGCAGTTTATTAGATGGCGTGTACATTACCTGTCTTAAGGTTGAAAATCTCCCTTTCGGCTAGAATTACTTTCACCGAGTAGAGTCATAATAATTGCATTGCTAACTTTGGATTGACTGTAAAAATTATCATGTAATACTTTAGTGTTAATATTAATATTTATGAAATTGTTTGTGTGTTGCAAATTTCTTTCCAACTTACATTAACATTCTGCATCTATATTTAAGTGATACTAAGTAATAGGGACTACAGATAATTTAAATAATTTATTTTCAATGTATTCACACATAACTACCGTTTTTAAACACTATTTAAGATTTTAATAACAAAACAGTGGTAAAAATAATATGATCTCGAAAATTTCAAAAAATTCAAAACCAAACATATAGCTTGGCTCATAAATATTTTTTCCCACGTTCAATTGCCAGTTTGATGCGCAAATTCGTTCCAATAACGCGTCCTTTACAATGTATTTAATTTAGAATTCAGTTCTTTAAATACTTCGGTAAAAATTAAAAGTGCTTGCGACAGCAGAGCAGATATTGAAACATAGTGAAGCTCACCTGTTTCAAATTATTGCCATCTGTTATCTCTGTCACTGCGAAATAAATACTCCTCAACAAAACAAAAAAAAAAAAACGTAAAGTAATGTGGTGTGGCTGTTTAGAAAACGAGTGAAATGTACTATTAGAATACGGTATTGCTACTGGACCGTAAGTCTTTGAGGAACTAAAAATGTAAAACATATTTGAAAAATAAATTCTATGGAGCCTTTACTCCGACTCTAAATTCCCTTATAGTATTTACACAGAAACGGTGTTTCTATACAACTTCAGCGCCTCAAAATATTAGCAATATCATTCCAATGGGAGCTTTTTATTGCATTAGTTACACATAAATAACTCATCCAATGCTATACAATGTGACACGTCAAAAGTGAGCGCTTGGCTACCATATAAGGAGTTAGAGGTCAGATAGCAAATATTGAAATAGTAACTATCAAAGTTACCCGACGCAGCCCAAGCTTCGGACCACAGAACTAACTTAAGTAATCCTTCAGACCTTAGCACGGCTAGTATGTATGCATGATTTGCCATCGGTTTAATTAATAGAACTAAAGCTCAAACTCTGTTAATTGGATATATACATTCTTGTGACAAATTAAATACTTGAACTAAAAATAAATTATTTTTCCAGGATCAGAGATAACCTAATGCAATAAAATTTAATGTATTATATATACTTTTGTATTAATTAATATATTTTAAATAATCCGCTAAACACTTTTTTATTCTAAAACGTGGCTTTATTGCATATTATAGAAGGTGATTCAGTTCGATTCCGATGGTACACTTTGCCGTTATCGGGTACAAACAAATCAGACCTGCCGTTTAATGATTATTAAGGCAATATTTTAAAGCAATGGCCAATCATTTCACTGTTTAGTGATTGATAGAATTAATGTATTTCAGATAATGATTTCAAAGGTTGCAATGGAAAACTTGAAAAAAGACGCTGATGATTTTGCTAAATAGGCGCAGACGTGTCAAGAGGCTCACATTCTGTCACATTTTAAGAGCGGATACTTTAGTTTAAATAAATACATTCTCACTTATCTTTCTTCTTATTTTTATTTCGGTAGTATATACTATAACTGATTGAGTACATATTATTTTCTTTATTCTCAAATTTAAAAATATAAATTTTAAAATACTCATTTTGAAAATTTATACTATATGTTTATAAATTGTTCTTAAAAGAGTTAAACGATATTGGAGAGTTTTAATTTAAAGAAAAAACCAATTTTAATTATTTAAAGTAAAATTATAAATTTAAAATTTGGATTTATAGAAAATTCAAACGAAACTTAGTTTTAGGATTACTGCACAGTTAGAGTTAGTTAAAGTATATTTTACTTAGATATTTATGTGTTTTAAATGATTGCAGATATGAATAAAAACAATTTAGCCTACATTTAATCGTTGCTGAAAAAATGCAATTGAGGTTAAGATGACATAAAAATTCATTTTGTAGAATAAGATTTATTATTGGTTTTGTTTATATTTATTGCGTTTAGAATTAATACTTTAATAATTATTATTATTAATTTCATACAGAATACTTATACAATTTCAAGAGATTTTACTGATTTGGGAAAGTACTGTTTTCATTAAAAACATATTGTAAATTATTTTTTTTTAATGACAATGATTTAAATTATCCATTTTGTAAATTTCTTATTAGATATATATAAGATTAAAATTTAAGATATTGATAATTACTGTTTATTTTGCGAATATTAATTTATAGAGATTATACAGAAACTTTAATGATATCCTACTTTCGCCCAAAGCAAGGTAAGGAAACCCATTTTCTCTTAATATGTACACACATAGATAGAGAACGTATAGTAGATCGTTAAGCACTATAATAGTCTATTTAATTCCTCTTTTCTGCTCTCACATCCGTACCTAAGTCTATTGGATAAAAATCTATGTTTATTAATTGAGCGTGTTTTTGCTTTGTCTAATCTTTTGATTTAATCTTAGTAATGAACGACCAATCGATACTCACCTGCGTCTTTGGAACCTTTCGCAGGATACAGTTTAACTTAGTTCTCTTAATTTTTTTCTGAAAAAAAGTTTTTGTTTTTTATCAACACATACCAATTGATTTTTTGATTGATTTAACACAATTTTAGCCGCAAGAACAATAACCTTTTCATAGTTACTTGCTTCATGTGCACGTACATACTTATATGTGGACTGTATGTGCGTTTAATAAGAAGAGACCTTTTTATATAAACAACTAGAAAGATGATTTCATGTAAGGTTTTATACATACAAGAGTCAAAATTGGATTGACTACGCTGGTGAAGGCTATTTCCTGCTATAAATCCGACAAAGGAGGCAGTGGAACCTGTGTTTGAGAGCTGGTTATAAATGAAGGCGGCATTACCAGCAGAATTTCAATGAACGTACAACGTATTCACATACTGTGTTCCATGCTCTTAACGATTCAAATAAGAGAAATTTGCACATCGTTTAATACAAATTATTTATAAGCTGTAAACTTCAAACAATATATTCACACAAACCATCCGTGTAGTGAAACAAATAATGTGTTCCTAATATAAATTGAGAGAGTAATTGGAGATATCTGAGAAACACAGATTGATATATACGAGTAAGTGTTTATATTATATATATATATATATATATATATATATATATATATATATATATATATATATATATTGTATAGCCACATGTCAGTTTCAGATGGTTTCACAATACTTAATGTACTCTGTCTGCCAAAATTAAAGGTTTCGGGTTTCAATCTCCTTGTTATAATCTCCAAACCATTACCAAAAAAACAAAACTATTTATGAAAAGTATTTTTGGACAGTTAATCGGATTAGAACAAATAAGAAGAAAATTTGGAACCTAAATTGCTGCGTAGTTACTAATGCAGACGTGGCAGTGTGATTAACAAGGGTGTAATTGAGTCTATTCTTGTGTTAATGTTCACTGACTGAGAGCAAAGCTTAGACTTTAGTGCTGGGGGAGAATAGTACAGTGCTGATGTTTAGTATATTTGAGCCATGTCCATAACAAGTAAATAACAACGAAGAAGATGTATTCAGCAAATCTAGATTAGTGAAACGCCTATGAAGGATCGTCCAACAATGCACTTGGGTGTCTCAGGTTTTGAAGAGGAACAAGACTCGCATAGGAAGGACAGGCCCTGATGGGATCCCACTACGAGGATTCAGCTGAGTCAAAGAGTTGCCGACTCTGCGCCTTTATGTAGTCGCCCAGGGTTGGGATGAAAATGAAGCGCATCACGACAGTGTTCCGAACAAACAAAGGGGTTCCAGATAGGAAACGAACAACATGTGTTGGAATGATTCGAGCTGTTTCCTGGGGGTAGCGGCCAGCTGGTTGTACCATACAAGACCGGCTTAATTATTGGATGGTTATATCGAGGTGTAATGTAGCAGCTTGGTGGAGGTGGTAAGCGGTGAAGAGCGGCGAAGAAGTGGATCAAGAGGCATGAAAGAGCCCGGCCAGTCTGGATCCTGCGGATTACAGCAACCTTTGCCGTGAGCCTCCTGGTCAGCACCGTTCCGTCGTACCTTGTCGACGTAGTCCACCGGAGTCTGTCACCCTGGATAGTCAGGACTTCCCGAAGAACTTAACCATAGTTCTTCCAGGTAAAGCAGATCGCCTCACATTTTTTCTGTGTTGATCTTTATCCACTAAGAAATGAACCACAGGGAGTTTAGATACAATTGATGCTGCATGTAAATGCAGGATTGGCGCTGCCGGATCGACATGGCCTGAAGAGGGCATCGTCTTTGTTATAGGGCTGGGGAGATCATTGGTGACAGAGACAAACACAGCAAGAGGATTGGCCCAAATTTTGGAATGACATATTAATATTCGTATATAATTAACATATGTTACTGTCGTATAATTATGTTTATGTTTGTGATTAATTGTTTATAACTAATAATCACGTAAACGTGTGACATTAACATTTATAATAAAAATAAAGTAGAAGTATGATATGATTTGTTGTTATAGAAATTCTGAATAATGTATACATATCTATAACATATTTGTTTAAAGTATTCAAACAGCGCCTGAATAATTTATGCAAAATTCCCTGTAGACGCTTCTGTTTAGTTTGGTGCCGTGGCACTTTAACTGAATATCACATTTGTGCAGAGCGACAAATTACTAAACGAAATAGAGTTCCATTCCTCAGAGAGCCAGTAACACGGTGAAAAACAATTGTTTCACCTTATTAATTTTGTGCAGAGGAGACTTTTCATGAATTAACTGCTGGTTAAACTACAGACGTCTGTGTTTACATCTACTACGTATATTGTATCTTACATAATTTATATCGGAAACATTACTATTACCAAAGTGTAAGTACATTTTAAAGTAATACTTCTCAATAAATTCTTACTATGCCCATCCTAGTTGATCAATAGCCTCTGAGAGAATCTTATCAAATAGGATATGGAAAAATCGTGATAGATTAAATAGATGTAATCAGTGATATTGCCAAATATTTCTAATTTCCTTTTAAGATATTGAGTGTAATAATAATTTTGTAAAGAAAGCATAAAACCTAGTCTTTGTATAATTGGTCTACTTATTTTGTATTTGAAAAAACAACACTGGAATTGCATATATTATATACTATGAAAATAAAAAAAAACTCCTCTTTCTTGTGCCAAGGAAGAGATCTACAATTAATTGATTATTTGCTTGTTCAAAGCTATGATAACGGACTTTACATAAAGTGATAATATTCTATTGAGAAAACAAGATATAATTAAATCATTTGACGAATTAAACATAGCATGCAACAGAGTTTTACTTAGTTGAGGCAGATAGTTTTTATAAGGGTATGCCTAGACCTACAAAAAATATTAAAAATCTCTATGTACACAAAATATAAAATATTTTTCAACTATAAACAAACACTAAAAAATGTATTTTATGTTGTGCCTTACAAAAATAAAATAAAATAACTATTGGAGTGTTTGTTTATAATTTAAGTATTATATTTACAAGAAGAAACTGGTACGAGGGCTTTTCAGAAAGTAGATTACGTTTTGGAATTAAAAATTAACAAAGTATAGGAAACAATTTTTATTATATACATATGAAAGCCACACTTAAATACTACTTTTCAACGTAGTCACCATTCAAATTTAGGCACTTATCATATCGATGGATGAGCTTGGCAATGCCTTCCTCATAAAATTCTGCCGCCTGTGTCTTCAACCAGTTTGTCACTTCTTGCTGCAGCTCTGCGTCGTCGTCTAATGTATAATGGAGTATAATGTATGAATGTGTTATTCAACGATGCAAAGTTGCAACTACAAATCTCGACAGTCAAAAGAACATCCACACACTAAAACATGCTAAATAAATTGTGGCTAAACAATTTAAAGAATATTATTACACATCAAGATTATTGAAACGAATAAAAATAATACAATTTAAATACATTAAGAACCCTATATCTTGAGCGGAGGCTCAATTTAACAAGTATAAAAATTATTATTTTAGTGTGAAAGCAATATTTAATGTAATATAAATAGTTCGTAAAATTCACATTATACAAAAAATAATCAAAACTAAGATAAAAGTCTAAAAATGTTTTATAAGTATATTAGAAGTTATCCACAAGTTTGGAAGAAATTTAGTAGACTTTGCATGTCTATGATCAACTTGGGTTCTTTTACCCATATTGTGGGAATATTTGAGAAAAAATAACTTCACATAATTGAACACTTTTACAATGTTTCATATCCATTCGCATTCGTAGATGTTTGTAAAATAGAAATCTTCTATAGAAATAAAATAATCTAGTGGATCTATAGAGAACAATGAATTATTTTCGTTGTAGTTAAGACAAAATTTATTGCAATATATTTATTTTTTTTAGCCAAATGTTGCTAAAATAATATATTTATATTAATATATTATTAATATAAATAAAAAATCCTTTAAAATCAGATAATAATGAAACTGGAAATTAATACAAAACATGCTGCAAAATTAAAGAATAAAACAACTGTATACAAATTCTCACTGTACAAAACTAATTTTGCAACAGCGCAAACATATTAAAACAGACGATTTAAATCTGTCACCTATCATAATATGGTAGCCACTAGATAGTAAGCACTGACAGGTTTCGACCGAAACTTCTCAACCAATTCTCTCCGACACAGCAATATCCGCTAGTGGTTTATCTTGTCGGATATTTTTGTCAGGACAAATCGATTGAGATGTCATAAAATACTATAATTTTTAATTATTTCAAATACTCGTACTGTATTACAAATCTTCAAGACAAGCATTAAATCAATGAGTATAACTTTGTAAACCGTTATAATTTATTACATTCACCCTCTCACCAATTATTCAATTATGAAAAACAGTAACACCAAGATGTTTTGCATCATTAAACATAAATTTGAATGGATAATATGATTAAGGACACGATTTATTTTACAAAATATATTTGTATAACAGTAACTTTTGAGAATTGAAATCCATCCTCTTTCTCACTTGTCAAAAACACCAAGAAAAAGTCAGGCATACGGTAAAATAAAGACAATCACCATAGGGTAGAGATTAGCCTTCACCATAAAACTTAACAGTATAATTTATACATGTTCAGACAGAACCAGTCAGTTTACATAACTAGATGACACGCGTTAGAGAAAGCTATAGACTGGAAGACAATAAATATTGGCACATACTGTAATGTCGCGGGGCGACATCTGAAACAAATTGAAGAATAAGGCTTTGACGAACGTTACGTCTTTTCCCGGATGTCAGTCATAGTGTGTATTGTCTGAGGTTTGTTTGTTTTTAAACTGTGTTCAGGAAACCTAGCTAAGATCTATCCAGTACCATTTCACTTTATATTTATAAATAGGTACAAACCCTCTTACAAAACCTTTTTCAGCTTGTTTATTGAAGTCTTAATAATAATTATGCTCAAGGTAAATTTTACCCTTGAACAGACGGAGAGAGCTAATGAGTTTGCAAATACAGAAGAGCGGAGTATAAAACTGAAATAACCTAGTGGCTAAATCTACAGGATCCTCTTGAACCTTAGATCGTAAGATTTGTTTTGATTTGATTCAGAATTGCAATACATTAGATTATATTATGTGACAAAATATTAAATTATAGTGGGTTTTTGTATGGACATATTTTTTTAATAACCAACTTAGTACACAATTGAAATGAAATAAACTTTATTTATATGTAGAATAAATATTACTGTATATTTCACACAACATTCTAGGTATACGTACTGAGAGTAAAACTATGAACTACGAGTTATTCATGGCAATTTAAATACATAAGTAATTATTTCTGACAGTAATAGATTCTATTATGTGACCAAAGGGTTAAAATATAATGGATTAATTATATGTGGAAATATTTTTATATACTGACCATATTGGTACAAAATTTAAATTCATTTAGCCAAAATTCTTTATAGCAATGGTAAGCTTCTGTAAATATGTATTTCTGACATTATTAGATTTAAAATGTAGATAGATAATAAATTCTTTAAATTAGAAATAATAACAAAATTCTGATTTTAAAACAGAAGAACTATTTATTATTTATGTATACTATAAATAAAATATTTCAAACATTTACCATCGTTATTTTTACCATATTGAAACAATACGTACGAATATTATTGTAATAAATCTACAAGTTGTTATAAGAAATCAAGAAAAGGAGAAAACACTATTAGTTGTAATATAGTTAAACATTTAAGACTTGTTTACAGAATGAATCATATTACGCGATTATCAAATACATATATATTTATGTTTTAGACATAAACAATTATGTTATGGTGTATTATAGAGGACAAAGTAAGTGGATCTACCTACTTTATTCAATTCAACAAGAGATTAGATAGTCTGAAAGGTAAAGAAACTTTTGTAATATCTGGTCTATAATCCGCTACTATTATAAGCTATATTAAACCCGGTATTATGGAATTATACAACTATGACTTTACTATTCATGTTTTCAGGGATATTCCATGAAATATCGTTGCTTTTCACTGGATATCTAGTATAACATCATATTGTTCAATGTTCAATAATATCTAAGGTATAATACAGACGGGTACAGTTCCACTTGATTCTTAATTATTCTATTGTATACCATTCTCGAAAGCTCTTACCCACCACTTCAGTATAACTCTCAATATAAGGTAAATATAATAAATACTAAGTTTACTTAAACATATCCGCTAATAAATTTAAATGACTTCAAAGTCTGTATTTTTTCCATGAAGTTAATAAAAGTAGTTTTAATAAATACGAGTATTTTACTGTCATAAATGTGAAAAATACAGAAATAGTGTGTTTTATTGCAAATACACAGTAGAAATAGAGTAAATAATAAGTTTTACAAGTGTAAATCAATTGTTTTAATATACTGCGAAATATAATTGAATGTTAGTGTGATTCATAAATTAAAATATTGAACAGTATTACACGTTAAATATGTGAACATTTTATTCATATTTCATGTAATTTGATTACAGAAGTCCCAGAAGATACTTTGGAGAGATAAGAAAATAATACTTTTATTTGGTTTTCCTTAGAATACTATTTATACAAATAGTCAATAATACGAAACATATATCCTAATTGTATAGTTATCGTGTGTTTTACGTCTGTAGTTCTAAGCCATGTTGCTCAGAACTTTTTCATTGTAATATTAGTTTTGCGTTAGCTAATTAAAAAAAATTTATGATAATGACTAAAATGACTAAGACCTCTCAGAAAATTATTGAAAGACAGATCCAGATAATATGCACTTCACAGGTGCTTACTGAAAAGTTTCCTTTGCTTATTTGAAGATAAAAAGTAATCTGCCATGCAAAAATCCTCTCTTTCCACTGAAAAAATCTATTATTGCTCAATAATTGTCAACAAATTTAATATATCTTAAGTAATGACATTTATCGGTAAACATAATCCATTAACACTAATTGACTTCATAGTATATATTTAGTTATTTTAACATGAAATCCCTTTTGGTGAGCTCTCAATATTTTATTATATTTTTTCCGACGTAAAATCTTGAACGAGTATGTTTACACTTTTATAGTACTGTATTTAATGTGATTTATTGTCAAAAGAGGTTCTATATTCTATATAGGTTCCGTAAAATTGCAATATTGTATCATATACATAGTAAACTTGCATTTAATTTTTTTATATGTCGAAATTTTTAATGTGTATTAAGAAATAGTTTTAGCAATAATGTTTGAATGAATTCAGCTCTATTCCTCTTCCGCTTATAGCTTAAGTTTGACGCTGTCACATACTTCGGAAATCTGTAATCAACGTCCGTCCGAGGAGATCCTAAAAATTTAGCGGCGAAGGAGCTCAACACTAACATTGATCGTTTTGACATCAAAGACAACTATACTATAAAAATCTTATATCTTGGTGAAGAGGTGGTCTCATTATCTGATAAGATGCATTATGACATTTCAGACACGATCTTAAATCACTGAGGAGCAACAGAGTTTATTATATTAAAGTTGAACGAAGCTGAATTCACAATTCGTATTGAATTAATTGTCCACACCATAGTTACGTTGTGTCGAAATAATGTTCATATTGGCTTAAGAGAAGCAGTAATTTAGTCTTGCTTGTTCTATTCTTTAAATTCAAGTATCTGCTCAATGGTCTTAACATGCAGGGTATTCTATTACTTTATTTTCGTATGATAGCGATAGAGGAGTGATTTACAATAAAGTAGTTAAAGTCACAAAATTTCATATCTCAATTTCCAGTAGTTTATAAGGGAGGAGGATGCAAAATGGTAATGAACGTTGAATCATGTACTGAATTAGCTGGTATTTTTTACAATCTTGAAAAATTACATTTAATTAAATTTTTTTAATAACAGTATTTATTATTTGCATTTGTAAAGTA
The DNA here is from genome assembly GCF_021130785.1 of Homalodisca vitripennis. Lineage (NCBI taxonomy): Eukaryota > Metazoa > Arthropoda > Insecta > Hemiptera > Cicadellidae > Homalodisca > Homalodisca vitripennis. Next base: position 49,679,035 of record NC_060210.1, read on the forward strand.
ATACATTTTGGATTAGAATACAACTAGATATATACAAATAAATAACAGTTTCTTATAAAAAACATATTCCTCTCCGACTGTCTGACAGTTTGTCTACTAGATATCTCGTAATAATCAGGTTAAATAGACTTGATTCTTAGTACATGGGATTATCTTCGTTGAAGAAATTACACATTAGTTTAGGGGTCAATCATGTTTTGTACATTTCTTTTAAGCACTTTTGCATTGGTTTATTAGATGTAATATATTTATTTGAGATAATATTATCAACGTTACCATTAGGTAAGTTATCTTATAAATTAGCTATGCAGCTTGTTAAACGTAATAAAATTAAATAAATTTGTGTTACAATTCATTGCGTTATGAACTTATCAATCAATCATCCATATCCATAACGTGCTTTAATATTGTTCAAGTAGATTTGAATGATAACTAATTTATTTAAAGGATTCAGTTCGTTACCATACAATGGAATTAATTATGAAATATCACGACATCTGCGAAGCGTAACATATTACCATACAAAATGAGGATCCGTTCCTCAGAGAGCTACTTGTAACGCGGTAAAAAATAATTATTTTTGTCAGTTTTTTTCTTTAATTTAATGCGATATTTTCTGTTAATTTTAATAATTTAAGTAATTCACGTGCATATTGAATAATCCTTAACATGAATTCAACTGTACAGGATGTAAACTAATATATCAGGAAATATGATTACTCTTATAAGGAATAACACATGAGTAGATAACTACTGTATTATAAATACAGATGGGAAAAAATTTAATCATGCTCTGAAAATAATAAAATAGGTACAAATTTTTAAGTTTTCTGTAATTCAAACATAACTAATTTTAATTTAAAATTAATCAAGCATTGACACACAATTTACATTATTGAAAAATAACGATTTTGAAGTAGATATGTGATTTGTTAATATATTTTAAACATTTCTTCTGGCGGGAACATTGTGGAAAAACTTATCATACATTTTATGAAAGATCACGAATAGAATATTACTAAAATATAACATAGAAGAAATAGTAGGTATATGGGGGTAAATCTAGATAGTTTGACTACTACAAAAAATTGTACGGTGATCTAATAATTGGTTACAATACATAAAATATAACTGTAGTAATCTTTTACTTTTAAGAATAAAATTTCGGATATTTATAAAGATTAAACTCTAATAGCCCCTCACTGATGAATAAAAATTTGTTTTTTAAAATTTACTTGTTTTAAATGATTTAGTGAAATATATGGATTTTAAGAATTAAATAATAATATATCGTTCATGAAAATATCAAATTAAAGCACTCAATGATCTAAAAATTTCATAAGACGGCCAAAATAAATTACAACTGATAGTAGTATTACTTAAAACAAAAATATTGAACAACTTGTAAAGCTGCTATTACCTACAAATCAAGTACTAATTTGTCATAAGACAATAATGTTATTTTAATTTTGTAATCAAAGAGAAAAACTAAATGCGCATGCAAGTAAGTTATTATGATAAGTTCCATAAAATTCTGCTAATAATATTTAGATGGGAGGAAAAGAATTTCTAGAACATTTGCATAAAAAATTGAGCTTGGTCAGCATTATCTCTGTGCGCACTTTCAATGGATTAAGAACAGAGCATGACACCACCAGTAATTTTACCGTCCTCACCAGACATAAGCTTCATTAAATACATTTTTTCCAATTTTCATTGTACCTTATACCATAAAAATATGTTAAACAATAGTACCATAACGGCGAAAATGAACAAAAGCACACTAATGAGAAAATAAGAAAACAAAAATTGTCTGCTTACAATGCCTTAGTTTAAATCGGTAACTAGTTGTATCTGTTATATATTCAGTCTAGTACAACAGTGATCTAAGAAATAACACTATTTTATACCACGGTTACTTAAGAAAGGAACTAGATCGTCCTTGGGTGGGCTTCTTGATTATTAGAGTAAGTTAATTAGTGGTATTCAATACATTTCTTGATCACATTCATTTAATTATAATGCCCATTAAAATATATATAAAAATAATAATTTTGTGAGAAATCTACTCATACGATATTAACTCATAAGTTAATTTTCCTAAATTAATAGTGATGAACAAATTAAAAGTTAAAAATTTGTAAATATTTATAGACTAATTATTAAACTAAGAATCTTTAAGCGCAATAGTAACATGATATATAGTACTATATAGCTAATTAGAATTCATCCACGTCTAATTAGCTAGGTAGTGACAATAACAGTTTTTTCACACACGCGCGTGTACTTGTGTATGTGTTTGTGGCCCTTACTCCAAGGTTCACACAATTATTTTTGACTTGTCACTTCAAAACTCGTCTTTTGAAGTCGATATGATTATACATTATTCTTTACTTTTACATGAACAGCGAGATTTTCCTAAATGTCCTTATCATCAAAGATAGTAATTTTTGAGAAATACCACTAACTATCTCGCTTCATTTCAAACAGTATTTAAAATTCATGTATTCAGTCGTAAAATGTATATAAATCTAGAGAAACACATTCAAATTAGGAATATATATTCACAATTAGTCAAATAGGATAAATATCAGACTAAAGTAGCTTATCAGTAACATTTTAATATGGGACTGCCATACTCTTCAAGTATTCCAGTTAACAGAAATAAATATTGGTATACAGTTTATTTCTACACTGTACTGCATTATACTCCTTAAGGAAACATGTCCATCTTATTACACTAAAATAAATATATTATGGCTTTATATGCATTTCAGGCGTCTTGTTGGAATCAAAAACATTTTCCACGCGCGCGCGCCCGCGCACTCACACGCGCACACACACACACACACACACACACACACACACACACACACACACACACACACACACACACACACACACACACACGCACACACACACAAACGCACGCACACACTATAATAATAATAATAAAATCTTTATTGCATCAGACAATATATCATTGCATCGCAATCGTCAAAATATGACCAACGTTAAAACCACAACGCTGATCCAATACAGCCATTTATACACAGTCAAACATAAATTTTCTACATTTAAGCAAATACAGCCACACTGACTCCAGATCCAATAATTTCAGTCATGTAATCGTTTTAACTATCCCAGCGACTCGTCATGTATTCCTCGACAGATTAAAACGCTTTTGACACCAATAGGCGTTTAAGACGAGCTTTGAACTGTTTTTGGTTTTTGAATTTTTTTATTCCATCAGGGAGCTTATTGATTAGTTTGACACCAACATGAAGTGGGAGGTGTTGAGATAGCGTCAGCCTGTGTTGCGGAGTTCTTAAGTTGTCCCTGCCTCTAGTTTCGTATTGATGAACTTTTCTACCAACTAATCAATTGACATTTTGACACGCAGTACACGATCACCTCATAGATATAAAGGCGAGGCAAAGTCAATAATCCAAGCTCCCCAAAAGATATCCTACACGACTCTCTGAATTTCAATTTTTGAATGATTCTGACTGCTCTCTTTTGCAGCCTGAAAACACGATCTATTTTGTTTTTGGCACATCCACCCCAAAGTCTCACTCCATACGCAAATTCGGATGAATAACGCCAAAGTAGGTCATTATTAAAACTTCGGGAGGACAAAACTGCAAGGCATAAATGCCTGAGGCAACTCTAGTACAGATGTGGTCGACACGATCATTCCATCTCAGATCACTATCAATGCACATTCCCAGGAATTTTGTGGAGTTAGTTTCCGCGGAAAGGACTTCATCCACAAACACGGCTGGCATTTCTGAGTTGTCGCTTTGACGAAGGCAGAAATGTACGACGTTTGATTTGAATTGATTGGTTTTCAAATTCATGTCAGTGAAATACTGAATGCAATCCCATGAATGATTTGATTTCAAGATCTTTTTTTGATTTGTTTTTGAAACAGAGAGTCGTGTCGTCAGCATATGGAAACAGTTTCCCATACTGGATTACAGAATTCAGTCTGCCGACATAGACTATTATATGCCAATGGAGGAAATTAGGACTTACGTGCTATGTATGATAGGGTAGTTACAAGTACTAATTAGTAATGTACGTCTCGCAAAATATTTATAAAATAGTAAATTAAGATAGCAATTGTAGAATAATGACACAGAAAAACAGAAAGCGGTAAAATATTTATAAGTATAAAATACATATAAATATCAAAAAATTTCTCAATTCATTTATTTTTTTGAATTCAACCTCCATTGCTACACTCATCATAAAACAGTAAATTCAAAGTAATTATGATGTAACATAATATTAATAATGTTATCTTTCTTTACTTTATAATGCCTAGCCCTCAAAACCTTGTCGGTAGTAGCTGGTACCACGTTTGTTGAAATAGAATTCAAAGCTATACAATTCTTATTCCTATTCACTTTTAATTTGTACACCGTTTAAAAAAATACAATAAACGCTAAAAAACCTTTCATGTTCTGCTTGTTTATAAGTGACTTTAGTTGATTTAACAAACGAAGAATGTTTACACGCTGCCAATCACTAACGTGATGTAGTGACAGGACGTTCTATCACTAACATGTCCGGTTGATCGTTTGTGTTAAGCCTTTGAATAAACCTACCGCCACACGCGGGACAACTCTTTTTTAGTGAAAAGAACACGGTGAAAGAGACTAAGAGTACAAACATTCTGCGAATTCATTATACATGAACTTAGTTACCTCTTCCTAGTGCTGATCAAATAACACAGTCTGGACTAACTATATTTTCATGTTTTTATTTTTTATGCGCAGTGTGGCAACGTAAAATAAATTTATGTAACTTGTAATTTATGGAATAAATAATTATTCATTCAGTTAGTCCTCCAGTTATTCTGTATCCCATAACCTCACAGTTCTGTAGGTGGAGCAGCTCTCTTACACTGGATAAGTAGACTATAGTTGCTCTAGGTAGTACAATAACTACCTATAATTGCAGCTGAATATTTTATTCCGCCAGGTGCTCATCACCAAACGATGACCAATGGCGAAATACCAATAGGCATTTGAAAACGAAATATTATAGCAAATGCACGTGCGTAGGAAAAGCTTCGATATAAACATCTCTCTATTTAAGTCCCAAAACCTTCAACTTACTTTATTCATAAGACAATTGAGAATTATGATATACAAGCGTGTGAATTTGGGTTATGTCTATTAAAAAGCGTAGGTACATTCAAGTACGGTGTATAATATCTTGTAAATAAGGACTAGTCGCCAACTATACTGCTTACCCCTGGGTACCTGGATATTGACCTCTCAGTTTGACGTAACAAATGCTATATAAAATATTAAGACTAGGCAGTTTTTAACAGTTTTTTTTTACTTTATTGAGTTTGTTTCTAATCATAAGTAATAGAATTTAACATAATGTTCTAGAAATGTATTCCTATATGGTTATCAGCCTGTGCGTAGTGGCAAGTGTTAATCAATTTGCACTGAATTAATTACACTCATAAATTTTAATTGACAAGAAGGGAACGAACTATAATTACTAACAAAGTTTTCATTAACAAATGATAACATACCTAAAAATTAAGCCACAAGAAATAAAAGACACGAGAATAAAGCATTACATACCTTTATCAATTTAATAATCTGAAATTAGAAGTGAGTATAATTTATATAGAACATAAAGTACGACACTTAAAAGTATTGCAGGGAAATAACGTAAAACATATTACTGTTTTATAAGTCGGTTAACAGAAAGACAAAGAAAAAAGACGGCAGACAATAATAATATACACACACACACCACACACACACACACACACACACACACACACACACACACACACACAGAGAGAGAGAGAGAGAGAGAGAGAGAGAGAGAGAGAGAGAGGAGAGAGAGAGAGAGAGAGAGAGAGAGAGAGAGAGAGAGAGAGAGAGAGAGAGAGAGAGAGAGAGAGAGAGAGAGAGAGAGAGAGAGAGAGAGAGAGAGAGAGAGAGAGAGAGAGAGAGAGAGAGAGAGAGAGAGAGAGAGAGGAGAGAGAGAGAGAGAGAGAGAGAGAGGAGAGAGAGAGAGAGAGAGAGAGAGAGAGAGAGAGAGAGAGAGAGAGAGAGAGAGAGAGAGGGAGAGACGCACGCACATATCTATACTCACTCACCATATCAGTACACATTCACACAAAGCATACACATACCCACCACCACACATATGTAACCTTAAAATTAAAACAGTGGTATGGCCTTCAGCTCGTATAAAGATTGTCACACATTTCGTTAAGTTTATATTAACTATGCTGTCATTGATCAAGCTGGCGCTTGACAGTGAGTAGGCGGCGCGGCGCTCAGTCACATCTCTTACTTTCCCCCAGCTTTCAACCTCAAACAACAAATAAGTATAGTCTATATACAGGGTGTACATAAAGTCCTGCACGGGTATAATATTTTCTGAATGATAACAGATAAATAAACAAGATTTGGTACATCAATACTACACCTAAAAATCTACTTTTTGAAGGAACTATCAGTTTTCTGTAATATCATGGGGACGTCCCGCAAGGAGTCAGAAGGAAATCTTAAATAGGAGCATAGGTCAATATGGACATCATTTTAAAGGGCTTGTCTAGCAGAGTTTAATGCCGCAAACCGCACTCAAAAAGATTGATCCAGTACAAAATGGTGGCTGTTCAAAGATTTTACTTGGTTACATTTTATTAGTAGCCATAACCCCAGTAAAGCAAAACTGCAACCAAACAAATACTGCAGCTAACCACTACATTATGCTGATCAGTTGTACAGAAGTGAATTATGACATTAGTTATCCTCAAGGGTTATAAATTTGGTCCTAATATATTGATAACGGGGAAAACCTGATAACAGTAACAATTAGAAATCTCTTATCTTTGGGTCGCAGTTAGGACTTTCCTATTAGCCAGTCTATTCATAGTAGGCTATTCTATTTTTCTTGTTTTAGTAGTGCTGTCCATCCATTTTATCAGTAAAGTAAAGAATGTCTTATTTTACCAGGCGAAGTTAGGGCTAAGAAGCCCTCTCTAACACTTAACCTGGGGACCAACGGCTTAAAGATGACTTCCGAACCACCACCAATGGCCGGGCAGGCGGGCCGCTTGCAAGAACAGGATCGCTCAGCGGTCACCTGTCCAAGCAGCAGCCACGCTCGGCGTTGGTACAGCTTTAGTACAAAAGAGTTTGTCGTATTGCTTGTAGTTCTTCAACTACACTATGTCGCTTGACGAACGTGAACGTATAACACTTTTATGATGGTTGGTTGGGGAAATAACAGACGATCACACGAAGAAGCATGCCATTTATTTAATAACTACTTTCACGAGAGGCAGCCAATTTCTAGAACAACTGTAGGGAGAACTGTTCAACACTTTATGAAAACAGGAAGTGTTTCCGATCGTTATAGGTCGCTGAGATTTCTAATTGTTACTGTTATCAGGTTTTCCCCGTTATCAATATATTAGGACCAAATTTGTAACCCTTGAGGATAACTAATGTCATAATTCACTTCTGTACAACTGACCAGCATATGTAGTAGTTAGCTGCAGTATTTGTTTGGTTGCAGTTTTGCTTTACTGGGGTTATGACTACTAATAAAATGTAACCAAGTAAAATCTTTGAACAGCCGCCATTTTGTACTGGATCAATCTTTTTGAGTGCGGTCTGCGGCATTAAACTCTGCTAGACAAGCCCTTTAAAATGATGTCCATATTGACCTATGCTCCTATTTAAGATTTCCTTCTGACTCCTTGCGGGACGTCCCCATAATATTACAGAAAACTGATAGTTCCTTCAAAAAGTAGATTTTTAGGTGTAGTATTGATGTACCAAATCTTATTTATTTATCTGGTATAGTTCAGAAAATATTATACCCGTGCATGTCTTTATGTACACCCTGTATAAAAAATTCATGCACAAATTCTATCTTGCTAGATAAGAAAAAATAAGATAATCAAGGGGCCAAAAGTATTGCTTAGCAAAATGCCATACTCTTTTTATGTCCTCAAACGTTTATATCATATCTAAGAATTCACTTGAATTTCAATGTATTTTAATTTCTGTAGTATCATTTGTCTATAAAAATGTTTTGGTAAATCTATAAAAATTTATAATAGTTTACTATTTTGTGTAATCTTTTCATAAGCACTTTTAGTTTTTAAGTTCCAGGATAAGTTCTTGTAACTTGTAACTAACATTCATATATATGTGTTCGGTTATAATGGTTAATAACCAATTTAGCATTACAAATAATGCTCTGAAGTTATTTAATCGAAATATATTTTCAAGGTTTATGCAATTCTAAAAGGACATGCATAGAAGCAAAATGTAATATTAGGGTCCAAAAAAGACGTTAGTGAAAGGAGTGAGCCAATTAATATGTACGTGGTAGCAATTAATTTCTTGTGTTCGCTGCTCTGATCCGGCTTCTTATGTCTTTTGTTAGACACCCGTCGGAACCTGCAACATCACACTGGTGGTAATTTATTGTTTTTGACGGTGTTTTTAGGTATGTATTGTTCTGAATGCATGAAATAATACAATAATCTAAATGAATTTAAACATTTTTTGGATGCTTTATTTAGTTTTTCCTGTGCATTCATAATTTCGTTAAAGCATTTCTGCTTCATAACAAAGTTATATTTTTAACGAGTTCTACTCAAAATATGTTAATTAGAAACATTAGCTATCCTATATAATGTATTTACAACATTTATTGTTAAAGAAATCAAGTAATCCATGCATTAATATATTATTGTATTACATAAAAGATTATTACTTTCGCAATCACTAGGAAACAAAATAAGATTTAATTCACGGAAGGAAAGTGGTAATAAGTGGGACGATATTTAATACTTTAAAACTTAGTACCGTGTTACTCGAAGTAGTGTTTTACAGCAAATTTCAGGCAGGAAAATTAACTCGTTAGAAAGTAATCCTGCATATCAAAGGTCACTTTAACGATCGTCATTGTCCTTATTTCTACCCCACCTAATATAAAATCGAAGTTAAAGTTTCCTAAGCATGGATACTCTATTATAGATTTCACCATAACAAATATACCTTCCCTGTTCCGCTAATACCACTGTTCTTTGTTTCTAATCTATATTATCCTAGCGTCTTCTTCTCCGCTCCTACGTTTAAATCTGCACTTGTTATTTTACTTCCGCTGATAAATGCTGAATTCCGCTTTACCTAACACATTTCCTCTACTCTTCAAATGTATTAGTAATCCGCAAACCTCCGGCGTCGCCCTCAGTTTTCTTGCCTCGAGTCCTTGTTCCCTCTAACTTCCCTCGTTCTAGCGGTTATTCATATTTCTCATTATCATAATCTTTTCCTCTTTTTTGCCCAGAAATTCCACCTTTGCTTCGTCTTCAAGTAGTCGGCACCACCTTATACATATTTCTCCTATCAATCCTATTGTCCTTTGACAATAAGTTCTGTCCTTCTCTCGTAAGTACCTGTCCGTCATTTGATCCGACCCTGTGTGATACCTTAGTCTTAACCCTTTACGCCTGCCACCCCTTTCTTCATGATATATTTTCTAAACATCCTTACACATACTCTTAATTCCTATAGCGTACCACTCAACATACAGTGTCACCTTTAATAATTGGCTACTAGTTTACATTACTCGAAGTAGGTATGTTCACATATGTTAGTCCTGAAATCTGGTACATATTGAATTAAATATGTCATTCAATTTTTTAATTTATCACAGACCCTATCGTGTTACATCACAAGTGCTTTCACTAAGAAAGCTATGGAAGTAGTTAGCTCCATCTTTTGAAAAAAGGTTAAGGTCTTACGCAGTAGAAATTGGCTCTCAGCTCCTAGACTAAAACATAACCAGAGGCAGTAGTTAAGACTCCCAAGTGGCCGATGTATAAAATTCTCAATCCATATGTAGAGTTTGAACCTTCCGTACAAACATACAGAAATTAAATTTCTTGCTCTGAAAATTCGCTAAGCTCTCATTAAAAATGTCTTAAAACTTACACTAAATGGATTATACCTTTAAAATCTTTGAGTTTTCCCTTACTCATTTTAGTAACGTAGGAAGCAACTTCAAATTTAATCAAAATCCAATTTTAGAATATCTTATTGCTTAATCCTAAAGGAGATTAGAAAATTCAGAAACATACAAAATTGAACATTAATTGGATTTTATTCATTTATTTTTAATAATTTTCAGAATCTAAATCAATCTAAAATACACTTTACGTGACCCAATTTTTAATATACCGCCTACTCATTTACAACGACGTATTATTCTTAGTGTGTCTATGAGCTTCTATAGATTGTAATTTTTATTTAAACTAATAATGAGTTAAACTGAACATATTTAAATTAAATATGAAATAAGAAGCATAAAGCTACAAACCTTTTGAGTCAGCATTTGTTTGAATAAAAACCTATATGAAAATCATTTTCACACAACCATATGTTATATTTCATTAACTATACAAAATGAAAAGGTTTGGCTTATTTAGTAATATTTTGGTATAAAAATATTTGGAAACGTCACGAAAGTGAGGTTTCTCTAATAAAATAGACATATACATCTTTTGAATGATTTCAGCCTGTCGTCAATGAAAATTTGCATACAAACTTTTCAAATAGGTTAGTAAAATTTTAAATTGATTTTAAGGTAGAAATGAAGTAAACATCAGATTAAACAAATGTAACATTAATCCAAATGGAATGCGAAATGAACCTCGCAACCAATTTGTCTGCAATTTGTGAGGAGCTGTTTCAGATAACTAGCTGTGAGATCGAACCTCGCTTTCATCGTTTATAGTTGTGGACCTTCTGAATAGATTATTACACAATTGTGAAGGTTTGATTAAGCGTGGATACAAATTTATTGTTAGTTTATTTAATTCATGCCACGGGAATTATTATAATGCATGTGATTATGATACGTTAAAATTCACAATGCAATTTCTTAAACATAAGTTGCTGATTTTCATATATAACAGACTGTGTCCAAGAAACTTGTTATTACTTCTTAATAAACTTCATAAGATATCGCCGACTCACTGATTCGATAGTTGTAATTATTTACTAGCGATATTATATTATAAACAGTTATTTAATAGAATAAATTAGCTATCCATGGTTGTCACACGGTTGTGAATTTCGGAAACATAGTCTCCCACTTAGTTGCCCATCTAATATGACCTTGTTCAATTGTTAAATAGAGCTTTGACCTGATTTGTGTTTTCTTGTTTGACACTATCACATAAAGGAAATCTATAACTACAGACCATTTTCTAGTGTTCACCCTAAGCATTTTCAATTTTGTCTCGCTATTCTGCCTAAAAATATTTACTTCTAGCGTAGTGTAAGAGGTTGGCATATAGGTAGTCTATGGATCTGTGTGTTTGTATATATATATATATATATATATATATATATATATATATTACCAGTTATTATAATTCAAATAATTGTTATGAAGAGGTATTCTCATTGTCTTGTAAGATGCATAATTGAGCGCACTACGATGTTGACTAACACGATCCTAAAGCATGCTGGAGCAATCCAGTATTCTACACATAAAGTAGCTATGTTGGGTAGGGGTGATTCGATGTGAATATATAATCTAGCTCCAGTTCACCTTTCTCTTACGTGCAGCATGTGAAATCTGATGCTGCTGCAGACTTGAGTCCTGAAATCTGGTGCATGATTTTCTGAATGAATCCAAACAATAGTCGGTGACGAAGAACGCAGAGGCTCAAAACAAAACCTCCGCATAGTTCCGACATCAGAGACCCACAGACTGCAAAGTACAGTCTAGGTGAAGAGGTCTTCTCATTGTCTCATCAGGTGGAAAATTGAGCGCAATACAATGTTGACTTACACGATCCTAAAGCACGGTGGAGCAACCAAGTCTTGTGTGATTTATTTATTTCAATAAATAATTTTGTGAAAAATGTATAAAATTAAAAGCATAGACAGCTGGAGATTATTTACAAATAAAACATGCTAATTAGAAGAAACTACTAACTACTATACCTTTTAGATGAATATTGTTAATGTATTTGCTATCTCCTTTATAGCTTTACCCATTGACTTAGAAAGTGTCTACTCAAACGACGAAAACGGCATATACAATTTAACCAATTACCTCAATAATAAGGATAGATTTCATAGTATTATTCGGTAATAAACTGTTTTTCTCTCACGTAGCTTAATTTTTTTTAACATACGTTAAAACATATTTAAAACATATTTTAACAATATTTTATAATTGCTACTGAATCACTAAGAGAATTCACACTTGAAAATTCGTATTAGGAAAATTAAAATTCATTAAAAGCATATTGAAACGCTGATAACTGAGCCGGGTTAGGAGCAAAGTACGAGGACGTGCCGTCACACACGACCCTTCCCAAATAATACCCTCTATATTCTCATGGCATAATACTCGTATCTGTAACTTCGGTCCAGTAAACTTATGTACTTATCTCCTTCACGCTTTCCCTCTAACTCACTCCATGTGTTTCTATTCTACTCAGTGATGAAACATTTCTAAATTGTCATGAAATATTTTGTTTGTTTATTTCTTAGTATGTCACAATTGTGTAACTATGTTGAGTTCTTCACATGGAGTTGTTAGCAAAGATACTCCTAAATGATTAAATCTGAAATGCCCCTCAATTACGTTTATATATTGAATTAATTTATGGTACGTTTTACAGCTCCGTAATAAACTATATTTACAAATATTTATGAGTTTTAAGTAAATTATTAATACTAAAGTCAGGTTTAATGTGTGTAATTAGGCTTAGTAGAGAAGATTTACTATTGGTATTAAAATTTTGAATGTTTCTACGAATGTTTTAGACAAAACTTCTAGAGAACCTTCTGCTCTATTCTAAAGACATATTGTTATTTACAAGTTTTGATGGCCCGTTACCTCTGAGACCTTATGAGGAAAGTGTTGTTATTCCTTGACAAATATTTGAATAATACGCATATAAAGCCTAAACATTTGCCTGTCCGTATATGTACGGTTTTCAGCAAAATATAGGAGATTAATGTTTGCCAATTTCTTTAATTTTCTAAAGAAACATAACCGACTTTCCTACGGATATTTATTTTCTAAAAATATTAAGTCAACCACAGACGAAGTGGTGAGTCTAGTCTAGTGGATATGGTTTCTGAGAATGTGGAAAGGTAAACATCTTGTTAGTATGTTTCATGACTTGCCTAAATCATTAGATTGTAACACGTCAAACAGTATTACAAACTTCAATTTAAAAGCTTAGACGCTACAGTGGCCTACGCCTTTCATAAGTCGCACAACACAAATCGTCTAAATCTCAAAAGAATTCTTTTAACTGATTCACATGGGTTTATGATTTCTTCAAGGATCAATACTAAGTCCTATATTTTTCCATATCTCTGCCAATGACATATTATCATCACTTCAGATAAAACTGTTACAATACACTGATGACACGACACGTTGCTGAAACCAACATATAAAAAATGTCTGGTATTAAACCTGTTGTTTACATTAAAAACTGTATTCGGAATTTCAGAAACCTTAGCCACTGATTAAACTATTAAACATCAAAACGCCCTGACTTTCTCTTTGAAATTTCAAAGATCTTATTGGAAGGTACTATAATGGATAAAGCTAACTTATATAAATTTCTCGAGAAATTCCTGGCTTGGGGATTCCTGAAATACTTCATTTAACATGTTTATTTCAAACTACGATTTATGTTTTGAAGTCTTTGGGTAAATGATAATATAATCAGTTTCTTGTAACAGAGTACTACTACTCGTTGATTAACGGACACCATTTACGGTTTGGTGCTTTGGGGATCAAACGCTAGAGACTAGTGTTTAAGACGTAGAATCAAGCGACTCGAAAAACTGAAGTTCAGAGGATCTTGCAAGTAGCTTTGAAAAAGTTACAATATTTGGTTCTACAAGTATGGTAAAATTTATGTAAGTATGTCTAAATGTGCCCTGAGAGGGTTAACTCGTCTGTGGATGTGAGGCAAAAGAAAGCGATAGGTGACGGATTTATGACACAGAACGTGGGTTTACAAACACATATATTCACAATTATGGGTTTGTTTTATCATGTACGTCACAGTCACTACGTTTAACCCTATACACATTTACATTTTAAATATTATTTTAATTTTTTCTGATAAATTAATTCAACGCTGACAATTAAAAATAATTCAAACAGCACATATAAGTAGAATTTCTTCTTATACGCGTGTTGTAGTAACATTATAGATTACCTGGATGATCTCAGTTTGCCTTGTTTAAATTTACGATGATGAAACCCTTTTGTATGAGATACTCGTCACTATCTTGTGAAATTTTTACCATCAAAATTGTTTATTGTTAATACTTTACTAATATAAATAATGTTAATATAATTTATGTATCCTAATTAAAAATATGCCGGAAAGGATCTAATCATGAATGGTGCAGAGCTAAGACTTCTAAAATAATTGTTACGTAAAGTGTTTGTTTACAAGACATATGAGCATACACCTTCCCACCCATGCCCCTTAACCTAGTAGCCATACCCCCAGATTCCAACAAGTAGCATCATTAACAATATTGAGTATCGAGCTGACAAAGGCTGACTACAGCGATGTTCAAGTGGGCGACAACTTCCTCAGTCATTAGTCTGTCAGCCGTGGTCATTAGTTATTGGCCGGGAAGAAGTTACTACTGCTTAGTCATTACAGTCAAGTTACCAACATAATTACCAACAATTCTGGCCTTGAAAATTAAAGAACTGTATATTTACTTTGCCTAAACCAGAGTAACACAACAGTTTTTTACCTGGTCATATTGAACACTGCCTTTTAGTCAAAAGTGTATCATACAATATATATAATGAAAGAATACATTTTTTTAATGGCTTGGAAATCTATTATTTTTGTTCCAATCAATAGTTTATTTAAGTAAAGAAAATATACCATACCACTTGTAATAGTCTACGGTGTATTTTGATGTAACATAAATTCTGAAAAGTATATTATATAAGTATATAAGTTTTATAAACTGATAAAGAATAAAATTATTGCGATAGAAATTAAATATCTTAATAGTTGCGTTATCCATCTAGCTTTGCACGACGAATTGTAATTCTCCAATTGTTGTCCAAGCAATAAGAAAGATTAATATTAAAATATTATTTGTGGATATGTAAAACCTTATAAACCCTATTTTAATGACTGGTGAACAATTATTTGGTTAAGTTATCAATGGCATTCATTTAATTACTTTCTAAATATCTAAAATATATTTTAAACTAGTTATTATTGTAAGTAAATAAAAGAAGAAGAAGCATGATCAGTTCTATAAAAGACGAAAAGCAATAAAGCCATTGCCTGTATTTCCCTTAGGCTCCGGTTACTTTATTCAATTTTACTTCTCCAATAGATCCCTGTTAT
Source organism: Homalodisca vitripennis (assembly GCF_021130785.1). NCBI lineage: Eukaryota > Metazoa > Arthropoda > Insecta > Hemiptera > Cicadellidae > Homalodisca > Homalodisca vitripennis. Next base: position 49,694,480 of record NC_060210.1, read on the forward strand.
GATAAAATGTTTCAGTATAGAATTTCTTTCCTATCATTACTAATTATTTCCTGTGATAATTTAATGCGTAAAACAACAGTTTTTATTACAGTAACAATTACATTTGACTTAAGAAAATCGTTATAATTTGGAAACCTATCCACTATAATCGAACACTAATATTTTATGTGAAACGTTTTTAGATAATAGTGACTGTAAATATTTTATAAAAATGAAATTGCGCTCTTGTTACTTTTTAGAAATTAGCTTACTTTATTAATTACTAACTACGATTATGGAAATTGATAAAATTCTGAAAAGAGTTTGGTTTGTCAATAAAGTATAAAAGAATATTATGGATAACACAATATAGATCCCCATTACTGGACAATGTTTTACTATCAAATTTATTGTTTCCCAACCAATGGCATTTACTTTGCTACTCTATTGCATAGAATAACAGTTTTCATTGCAGTAACAATTAATTTGGGTTCTAAATCGTTATAACATTTATAACATAACGTTTCAAACATAACGTAACCAAGTAATGTAACATTTAAATTTTACGAGAAAAGTTTTGATATAAAATGTTATGTAAAAATTTTGCTAATTAAATGTAAAAAATTCTACTAAACTGTGTGTGTTCTTTTTAGTAAAACGTTTTGAAAAATTGGAAAGCGCGTTTCTATTACTTTTTAATACTAAGAAAACTTTTTTACATTAACTAATACTATATAAATACTTACTAAAGCAGTTAAATTTATCAATGAATTGTAAAAAATGAATTTGGAAAACACACGAAATTAAAATACCATCTGTGTTTTTTCACATATTGCTTAGTTGGGCTTGCATCCTTATAAGCCGATCGTCTATATGACTTATATTGTTATAACTCGTACCTGAGTTATAGTGTTCAATAAAATGTTTACTATAAGTAACCTCCTTCCACGATTATGTGGACTCTCTTTATTGCTACTGAATTACAAACATATATTTTGAATTTATTCATAAAGTTTGACGGGTAGTAACTTTCAATTTGAGAAGTTATCTTGCAATTGTGTTAAATACTGTTGCAATTTATCTGATCCTGTACTTCCAAATACTAATTTATCATGCAAAAGAAATTTATCAACACGGGAATGAAAAAACACTGGCGTTACTAAGGTTTAAACTAAAAAAATAATTTGCTATTTTAAATTAACAATTGAGCCTCTTAACTTGAATCAAACTCAACTTGGTCTTTCTATGAAGGAATGCAACTCCCAAACAAAAGCCCATACCTGGATAAATATAGGAGCTGCATCTGCTTAAGCTTCTAAAGATCTGAAAGCTTTGTTAATAAGGAAAGATATAATATACTGTATTAAAAAATAACTCTTCTAATTTGGTGCAGCCTGTTTCAATCGACTAATATTACATTTTTGAAATAAATGATAACCCGTATATCATGAAATAAATAAGGATTACGATAAAAATATTACATATAATTGCTTCACTTTTGAAGTAAGATATTTCCTTGCGTCATATAACAAATCTTCCTCCATTTGAGCCCATGAACTACACAACCTGCCATTTTAAATAATATACTATATCTGATCTCATAAGGAGAGGCTTTGATCACAGTAGTTTTCTCAAAATCTATTTAGAATTTATAAATCAAGAAAAACGTGTGAAATTGGATAGTAGGTTAACCCGGCATTTAATGACTTACCAACAGGATCTGATTAGTATGCATCTAGAATGGGCTGCAATGGAAAAAGTATTTGTTCTCTAATAACCTACACATCAACTGTACTACAGATTGCCTGAGCAATTATTAAAACTCAAAGTGGCAGTGTCGCAGTGTGTAAACGGAGGGTACGTAAATGGTTACTGTGATACTCTGATGTTGCTGCGGATATGCTCTTACAACTCTCATACAACGTTCTTTTAATTTTAACTTTTCATTAAAATGCCTGTGGATTTAATTTGTAAAAGTTGGAGTATTACCTCTATACTATATACTTTGTTTTTTTACCTCGATTTTCTTGTTTTTGTGTATGATATTTAATAGCAACTTTGGTTTACTTTTTATCTGTACTTTTTTCTACCACTTACTTAGTTTTTATAACTTAAAGTGATGTTTTAAAATTTATATATATATATATATATATATATTTATTTATAACTGGATTTCATTACAATTAGTTATCAATGAACGTCACAAAATTAAAGGATAGGGCGAAAAAGACTGCGTATACAGACTCCTTATCATCCAAGCAAATTGTTCATGCACTGATAAATTCCACAAAATCTTGCGGTAATCCTTCCTTGTGGGTGAATGAAAAGCTATGTATGCTTTTACAAATATGTTCGTAGACTTTTGAAAATAGATTTCATGCCACGATGACATTAGTGTCTTACGGATATAGTAATTCAGATCTATTTATAGATCGTGACTCAAATAAACATTGCTGAGCTTTAAGGTTTAAGTCAATTTAGAAATGAAATATTGTTTCCCATATCGTTGTATTAAACTAAACGACTTCTATTGTAAGTGTAGTATACTGATTGTTGTATAAAATGGTACATTCAAGTGTAAAATATTAATATTTCGTATAGTGTAAATAACGTTAAAACGTTGTTAAGTTGGATTTAAACCACGATGTACAAATAGTGGTGTAATGGGAATGATTGTTTTTAATTAAAGGATCTTCTTTTAAACTTTTTACGGCTGACACTGTATGATATTAGATTGAACATGTGTCTAGTTGATTAAAATAAGTGTAAAATATCCATAAAAATAATTTACCAACCATATCCATAAGAGAAATTTTAGTTAAAAATATTAACTTTGGCGCAAAAAGGATATAACTACTGAAACTTAAACATAAATATAAGATTTATAATAACACATGACTGTCAGAACACTATCGTAAACCAAATTACTCATCTGCCGTACGTAACTTAGTTTACCTAATATACATTTTATAATAAAATTCGTGTTTAAAAGGCCTACCATTTAATGCAAGTTTTGTTTTATTTGTACTGTTGCTGGTAACTGTGAGATATCTTGTTGACATAATTTTTTAATTTAATGCTACTGTTGAGTCAAATTTATTATGTATACTACAAGCAATAGGAAACCATAAATAACATTTAGAGATAAATTTAGTAAATGTCATAAAAAGTGAATTAACTTATCTTTATTAAATGTTTAGTAATGATCAAAGGCATCAAACATGAATTGAACACCTGATTTAATTACTTCTCGTAACTAAGCTTATTTCAGCTACGATTTGATTTTTTCTAATCACTCAAGCTAAATCAGAACTTTCAACAGAAAATATTAATATAAAAGTTCAGCTGATTTATAAATTTTGATAAATAAAAAGTTTTACTTTGATTAAAATGCAGTGCTGTGCTGTTAGATATAACAATGATTTGTTATATCTCTTTTCTTTACATGGATAGTCTTCTATAAATCCAACAGCTTTTTTATCTTATTCATTGAATTTAATAAACTCTTAGACGAAACATATGAAGCAATGCTAGTATAATCGTGTTCTTTGTATTATGTATATTATATTGCACTTTCTCTACCTACGTTATATTATTAAACAATATATACAACAATGGATTTCTTATTTATTTTTAACACCATAAAATGAGGTGAGTGGGAGTAAACGCTGTAACTCAATAGTCAGTTGAAATAGTATGTTTTGTCATCAGATTTCTATCGTTCCTTGAGGAATATACTGTAAGTATTTATGGATAATTATAGAATTGTGTTGGTTTGTTAGAATAATGTCTGAACTAACTTGTAGTAAAAGCTGTACATAGTATAATTGTAAGTACGCAGATCGAGGGTAGAGGTAACTGCAGAGCATGAATTAAAAAGCTGTTAATTTAACGAAGAATAGAGAAGTGACCTGGGGGAAGTCTTAGAACGATGGAACTGAAATTAGTAGAAAAGGAAGTAGCAAAGGTGTTCTCTGTGAAGAATAGAAGAATAGGCAGAAAGAATAAATCTGTTGAGACTAACAGCACGTAAAAGATGAAACAGTACTATGTAAAAAAGAAATAATAAGAAAGAGTAGACGAACACTTAAGGAAGGATATGGTGAGAATTTAAGCACCAACGGTCCCGAGTGTCAGAACGCTTGGATAAGGGGAGGGGTGTTTGTCAGGGTGCGAATAAATTGTAGAGGACTATGAAAGAAAGAAAGAAGGCAAAGAAGATGAAAGGAAAAAAAAACCTGGTGACTAAGTCTTAAATGTAAGCCAGGTGTGCAGGTGGAAACAGTAATTTAGGCTAAATATCTTCCTTTTATCGTATATAAATACGCAGAAACCGTCGTATTCCGTATCAATCTAAAGCTCTTATATTCTTTTAGGTGTTCTTTTGTGGATTTAAACGCATCCGACCATAGAGCTCTGCCCCACAGGTTTCAAAAATCCCAATTTTGAGCTTTGTTTTATTGAGTATATTTGTTTTGCTTAAACCAGCTAATTACGCACTTGTGTTTTTGTTGAAGCAATTATTCATAATATACTGGTCACCTTAATAATAGCAGGTTGGTTAAGACATCCACTGATAAGCACAGTAAAACGTAATAGGGTATAATATACACTAGACAACCTAATATCTGCTTACTTCTTTGTGGTGGTTCCAATCTTTGTGTTTTATTCCAAGCATGCTTAGTAACACAGCTCTTGGATGGATTCCTAAGTTGCCTTTTTGTGGTTTAAAAAAAAATGTTTTTTAAGGCCAGGCCATAGTTTCTCTTTCCTATTACTCCAATCGAATTCAACCATCTCTGTTATAGTGACAAGTAATGGAAAAGTGTGGTCTGAATTGGTTTTAATTGAATTGGATTTAAATCACATTAAACTCCTTCATATTATATAGAATAAAAGTTAAGTTAAGTTTTCAATCATCAACTGAGGGTAAATAATTGAGGCAATTCCAATTAAACAAGAAATATCTGTTGGTTATACTATATAAAGATTAGTATTGTTGTTGGTTATGATATATTAGTCAACTAGTAAATATGAAAAATTTATAAAGGTTCAATTCCCAATTAGGCTTAAAATTTTACTGGACTTCTTCAAAATTTAGTGTTCAATCACGGATGTCTCCCCAACAGCGATGCTTACGAGAAATTAATTGTGCCTGGAATGTCCTTCATTTGGTAGCAATCATCTATTTACGAAATACATGAGAGCGTCAGAACATATTGCATTAGAATTACGAGAAATATACGGACTTCAATGCGGTATATAAATTCTTTGCTACTGGACCAAATAAATTATGCAAATTATTTCAAGTGAGACTTCTCAGAAATGAGCTTTAACTATCTTGGTGTAGTTCAATAGGAATGGAGTCAGTGACAGAAGTTAATCGTAATGTCTAAAATTAAGCTGAAGGATATTTGCAGACCAACATGATGAGAACGGTGATGAGATGGTGATGGTGTGTCGGTTAAAAGTCTCAAGCTTGCGGGAATATTGATGGGATAGGTTACTGAATTTGGCGAGTCCTTTCAATGAATATACCTGACCTTAGAGTTACTTAGGATATCTCGTTCTTCAGGCGAGGATAGCGTATTACTCCTGGGCTTGTATTTATTACGAACAGAGACTGGTACAATGAGATGAATTGGGTTCCGTAATGGGAATTCCTTCCATTAGCTAATACCAAACTAATCAATGTCTAAACACATATGAAAGCCAAATTAATATCTGCTAGGAACAAAAACATTTATCACGAAGTAATAGTAATCATAGACATCAAAGATACCATTCAGATAAACATAATGGTTGCTCTCTTGTGGAGGGAACTAATGTCGCATTTGTCAATGAGATATAATTGGAAGTTCTACTACTAGTCGTTAATTGCCACACAAATGCCTTTTCATTAAGTGCTCTATGACATATTTACTGAAGTTATATAACGCTTTGAACTTATGGAATGCAGAGAGGGGGATTTGAATTTTTAATATTTACACACTGTTTGAACGTCTTGCCATTCAGAAAAGGTTCCCAATAACGTACCTGCTAGATTAAACGTAACTCCGAGATTCTTGCAGTGAATGTTAGAAGATTAAATTTACTGGTTTTCCCACTCATAATATTTCTTGTTACGGACGTTAATGGTTTTCTTCATTCGTTAAAAAATGTATCATAAATAATCGGAATTAACTCACAAATAGACCAAGATGTACAAACTACAATATTTCTTTAATATTATAGAAGTGTAAAATTGTTATCGTTCTTTCAAAGATTCACATATGCACGTAGCAACGAATATCTAAAGTGAGTCCAGATTTTTTTTGGTTGAGCAGATATAATTTATGCAGATATAATTAGCACAATTTTTTCTACAATAAATAACATTATACATACATAAGTCTCAGCATATTAACAAATCACTAAGCAATGCAATACACTATATTTTAATGTCATATCCGATGAGTTCAATTTAAAGTACTATATTATTTGTAAGTTGTCATTAATTTATTTTCTGTTTTTAACTTTATTACACGAACTAAATTGGAGCTCTTTAAAAAAGTAAATCTCTTTTCCTGTTTACACTTTATCTGAACACCCATCGCCTCTTCCTATAGGATGGCTTTGCTCTTGTCATTTACTGTTTGATTCAGTTTCTCAGAAACGAGTAAAAGTTATGCCCATTATCGCGATTGTGCGAAATGAACAACCCAACTGTTGAACATTTTCAGGTGCAGTGAAACACGATGCTCTAAATAAAATTATAATAAACAAGGACTTTGTATGATAGAAGAAGTACCAGCATAAGATACATATATATCCCTACCAATATGTTTTGGCCATATAAATAGTATAAATATGAGTGTAATCTTAATTAAACAGTATTTTTAATGATAACAGAATTTGTAAATGTTTCTTGTTTTTAAAATAATTTTGTTTAGCCTACTCTAAATGAATTTTAAATACAAAATGTAAAATACCTCTTGTGAACCTTCATACAGTTTGAAGGCAGTTTTAAGCACGTATTAATTATACAACAACTTTGCTGTTTCAACATTTTTTAAATTACTAAAGTGTAAATTTGTTTATGGGCAAGAAAAATGTATATATTGTGGATATAATTACAAAAAGACCAACCGAAATATTAAATCAGTTCTGCTGAGATCAACTATATATAATCAACAAACTAATCAACCATTCGTAATTAAGATTGGCTTTATCTCATTGTGCATTGGTGTCGCAAACAGAATTCTCTTGAACCAAAAGTGTTCATACACATGTAAACCCTACCAAATTGCATGCGAAAGCAACGTTAACAAGCAGTGTGTAAAATAATAATTAATAGTAATAACAAATTTGTCAGTTTGTTTGTAAGTTCCAGTTGGTTGTACACATTTTTGTATAAAAGTACATATATAGCGCAGATAGATGTTTCATAATGTTAGTACACTTTAACAACGGATTGAGAACTGCATTCTAACATCGTAATTGTTAGTTTAAACAAAATAGTTAATACTTCATTACTGCGTTAATACTTTAGGAAAAATAAAAAAACGATATTAGAAATCTATATTTCTTATTACTATCATATTGACACCCTGATAAAAATTTAAAATGTCTAGATTTCTTATAACGTAGGAGAATACTATACGCTACAATATCATGGTTAGATTTCGAGCCAATGGCGGTTTTCTCAAAACGACGTCACTTTGTTGGAATACGTCTCATTTCGTTGTCCACACCATTAAGGCTTTAAATCTCATTTAAGAATTCTCATATTCTTCAAAATAACAATTTATTATTACTATAAATATATATGTACTCCTAATTATATTTGGTAGTAAACATTAACTTTTTGGTGCATGGAATCGAGTTGACTGTACTAAGTATCAGAACACCTATTTATTTCTTATGTTTTATTTAAAAATGGCATTAAATACCACTGTTACTTATAATATATTATATGTTACAAAAATAAAACTACTGTAAAAAGCACAGCCATCTTACATATTCTTTTAATATTAAAAGATCTTACGTATCTTTAATAGCTATGCATTAGAAGGAGAAAGCAGTAAAATAAAACATAGAACTGGGATGTTTGGGAGAAGTATAATGTTACTTATTCAGCTTGAGGTTCAGCCACGATGAAATGCAGGGAATCTACATTACAAATGGCCGGTCTGAATCCACCACGGCACAACCGATTTCATACAAAGTTTTCTCCCGAACATTGTTATAATCTTTAACTTGCTGAAATATATTAAATAATTAAAATGTGCTTCAAATTGTATTAATGCTTTAACATTCTTTCACAACTAAACCATGTATTCGAATGGTTACTTTTAATTTATCTGCTACCTAAATTTAATGAGCACTTATTAGGTACGAATAATACCAAGATACTTGCATTAGGAGAGTGGAAGCTTTCCGTAAACTAGAGTTAACAAATATTTCTTGAGCTAAAAGCCAATTTGCATTTTATAAACTAAAAACCTTATTTTTTCAATTGATAGATACTTCCCCTAGGAAAAATTTATTTTTGCCTCGCTCGTTTTGTTGGGGGATATTATTAGGAGGCCATCAAGGGGTTAAAAATGTAAAATTATATTAATAAACTGCTTACGTCTTACGTTAATAAACTGCTATAAGACCCATCAATAGTATTTATACTACATTCAGTTTACTAGATAAAGAGACTATCAGGAATTATTTATATCATTATAACATTTTCTATTGAAAATATTGCTTGGTTTTATCGAAGTGCGTCTAACCATGTAATGTTTACTTGTGGGTATAAGTTTGCTCGTTCTTTTCAAAGAATTTAAAACAAATATCAATATATTATTGTAAAACCATAATCAAATTATGATTTCCTCTCTTTTATATTTATTTACCTTATATTTACACCGATAGATTTATAATTGTATTAATTTGTAGGTTCTACAAAAATATTAGTATCTCAGAACGTGTTTAGGTGCGGAGTCGACATCTATACCTAATGTAGACAGGCTCAAACTACCCAATAAAATATACTATTTATGGCCTTTCCGTGGCCCTTCTACAAACCAACGTGAGAACGTACTGCCTGTATATATATTTCGTTTCATTCCCCACTGCAGTATATACTATGCTTACCATAGACCAATGTAGAAGCATATAAGAACAGCCTCTTGGCCTTGGGGAGAACGAACTCCTTAATACAAAATAAACATTAAATAAATGGCAACATTAAATATTGTGTTAGTCATATTTACCGCTTTCCGAATAATGTTTGGAATGCTGTGTAACTATATTAAGCGAACAAACACACAACATATACTATTTGGTATGAGTGTATGATATCTTTAGAATTCTTTTAACAAAAATATTATTTCCTCCGTGCAGTGTAATAAATAATGAAATGTCTGGAGAAGACATAGGTGGCAGGTGTTGAATGGTCTCAAAACCCTAACCAAACAAAACCACTCAAACTGTCATTGTTATTAATGTAAAAGGACTCGTCAAATTAATGAATGCTAATTGCGTTAATAATGTTGCTTGTGGTAAACCCTCATGCAATTACACTTAAGTGAGTGTTTTATTCACGAGAAATGTTTTTTTTTTTTAAATTGAACTTGACTGTAATTCAACACAAATTATTTATCAATTAGGACCATACAACAGCCACTGAAAATAAAAATGTATGTAGCCTAAACCTTATTTAACTTTAACACGGACTAATATTAAAATGAAGACATTTATGAATAATTTAAGGGGAGTTGAAGGTCCCAGTCCCGCCCATGTTAAAAGTAAGAATTTTAGGAACACATATCTGGGTAACCATAGCAACTAACAGCATGAAATTTTTTATGCTTGATTGCTGCATCATAATAAGTAAAATAAACTACAATTAGCTTGATAGGTAATATAACTTGAAAATTATAAATTTTTTTCACCTCCAATTTTTATTTCTCAAAAATTTTTAATATTATATTTTTTTTCTAGTTGAAGAATTTTATTCATTGTAGTTTATCTTGTACATTACATATATACAAAGAGCCAAAAAGATTTCAAAGCAATAACTCTACTAGTACCTGAGATAATGGTTCCTAAAACTAAAAAATGCAACTTTCGGAAAACGACATAAATGTAAAAAATCAGCTTATTATTGTGAATATTTTACCTTAAAATCCACCTGGGCAGTATTGAGAGGATGCTCCTTCTTCTTCTTTAAGTTTCTTTTTTCTTTTAGCAATTCTGGATTCTTTGGTTGCATCCTGTGCTGCCCGTTGAGCCTTTTGAAGTCGAACCTCATCAGCTTTTTTCAGCGCCACAACAGTGTTTATACCGTAGTGAACAATCCCAAGTTCTTTCAAAACATTTAATCTACCTAAGTTTCCATCATTGAATGTCAAGATTGCATCAAATACCCCTATTTCTAAAGTTTTTCTTCTAACAAATACATTCTTAGGTATTCTACTCCAGACTATATTGTTGAAAGACTCGTTAACGTTTTGGGTTTTTCCATGTAGGCATTTTTAAAGGAGACTAGGATCAGCCAGTGATTGAAAAATAGGTTTTATAACTTCCATTACTGCAACAGGAACTGTATTTTTATGCTTGAAGTCTTTTTTCATAAACAGCTTTATTGTACTTGCACCAAGTTTCCGGTGCAGGCGAACATAGCTGATGGCTCGGGTGTTCATCCGTAGAGATGTAATGGAAATATATGGACCATACAGAACGTTTCATTTTATCCAAACTATTTACATTAGCTATAATTGCATTGCCATAATATTGACTGAAATTTATCAATAACTTTATCTGTAAGCCTACCTACTCCTTTTATAGATTTACCATCTGACAGATTTTTACCGCCAAGCCTTGCTTTTAATTTTCGTAGCCTTGTGCCCATTCTCTTGGAAATATGCCCTATACATTCAAGCTTCTCAACAGGGGTGTCATCACCATAAGGATTATCTTCCACTACAGCCAGATGAGCCTTAGAGTCGCCGTCACCTAAAAATTTTACATACCGTACGCCACGCGTAGGTATCGATCGTCGACAAACTGCAACAGCAGCCACGCACTCCATGCCGCCACTTGTCCCCTCAAAATTTTTTAAACAATTAGGTTCATGACTTTTTATTTTACCTTCGTTGCCTTTTGTTTTTTCACATCCACTGCAGTACTTTGTCAACACTTCCGCATCCAACACTTTTCCGGTATCAAAACTCGTAACAGTACAACACGCATTTTCGGATACGAATCCTCTCTTTTGCCACGTTCCATCAAAAGCAATTGGAATGTCTGTACTAATTTTTTTTTCATCTTTATCATCTATATTCTCATTTATTGCTTCTAATGTGGCATTTTTCTTAAGACTATCAGTAACAGTAGCTAGAGAGTTTCTGAGAGTATTCGTATATTTACTTACATAGGTGCAAGGCGAAGGCAAGTTCAACACTCCACACAAAAGTTTTCCAGCTTCTGGCCCCTTCCAATGCACCGCAAACCATAAAACATTCTTAGATTGATATCAAAAGTATTATTTTTATCAATAAAATTAGAAGAGTAAAATTCATGACTAAATGTGCAGTCATCATTTGTACACTTTAGAACTAAATTACTTGCCAGCCCATTACGCTTTTCTATATCGTCTTTTATCAAAACGTCAGATCCACACTCCTTACAAGCTACAAAGTTAGAAAACACTGAACACAAAATGTTGTATGAAATTAATAAGTTTCTATCTGAAGCATCAAAGCTATCATAAGTATCTAATTTGCCTACAATTTTCTTTTCAGCAGAACTGATGACTGAAGGCCTAGGCCTAACCTCAGTCTCTGCTTCCTGCCTTGGATTAGCATTTGTAAACCTGTTACCGTGAAACTTACGTTTTTTTATTTGCACTCTTGGCATATTTACAACTAAACTCTAAAATATTTCACTATTATAAATAATAAACACAAACAACAACACTTTGTTTACCTTTCTCACTGACAAACCAGAAAACAACAGTAAGCAATACTAGGTTAGTCTAAGCAGACAAGAAAAACAGCAATAGACAACAAATAATATGCAGTAAGCGTTGCCAACATTGATTTTTCTTCAACCTGTACTCTTCACTTTGAGTACTATGCAAAGTGCAAACAAATACAGAAATAATTATCGTCAATAGAATTTGGTGAAAGCTGAACTGGTCGCAAATTGGCTATGCAGACTATTTTATAAAATTAAATAAAAAATACTTAGAACAACTTTTATAGGCCATGTTTGGTATCAAAATGTACAGAAAGATACAGAGAACAAATTTAGCTAAAAAAATGTTTTGTTATTTTTTGACCCTTCGACCTTTACTCCCCTTAAAACATTTATCAAGATTAAGTTTTATAATTGATAATGTCGCTATGATGAACGTTTCCTCATGATAATAGTTTATGTTGGTTTCCAGAATAACTGTGCATATGCTACTCTACCTGATACACAGTATGTATAATGATAACTTGAAAAATGATGACAAGGAATAGAATATTTAAGCATAAATAAGCAAGTTAAAATTATTATTTCAGACATTTGAGAAGGAAACAAAACTTACTCTTAGAAGAATAGTATTCATCTGTAGTGCGTGGGTTCACATACCTAGGAAATAAATTAATAAGATATTTAAGAAAAGAAAATAAATCATGAATTAAGCAATAGGGTGGTGGAATTACCCGTTAAAAATTAGCAACCATCGTTATCGAATTTTTTGAAACTCTTATCACCATCATGTGACTTTTTACAATATAACCTGTTTATTATAATTTCTCAACTAGATCCATGTAAACAAACGATATATAAAAGGAAATTTGAGAGTAAGGGATGATGAGTAAAGGTAATGACTTCATTTTACTCCAAGCCGGAATGTCACCTTTAATTCATTCATTTCCCATACAGTGTTGGCGAATGAATATTTTATCTGCTACTGGTGTACTTTGTCCTCGGTTTGTTCCACCAATAAAAATTCTTTCAATGAACCCTAATAGTGACTCCTATAAGCAGACGAATATAAGACCCATTTCAGCTTTCCATAATTTACGAACCTATCTGGGATATTGTGCCTGTGAGTTAATAGAGATAAATAAATCCTATAAATTATATACGGCAACAATGTGAGCTAAAGCTGGTCTCTTTGATTGTCCTCAAATTACTCTCATTATTTTTTGCACGTACTTTAAAAGCAATTCCTAATTTTTCAACACTTTAGCAATGACAGATGGCTGATACTGACAAACACGGTTAGTAAATGAAACAGTGATGGCAAATGATATAGTGGTCAGTGAACTGTAATGGCTGAAACAGTTTTTTATTAATTTTGTGCCGATGTATTGTCATGCTATAGCATTCTAGTAGTGCTGTTTTGGATAAGATAAAACCTCGTTTTTAATAACTTATTCTCAACAGTGTAAAGATATTTATTTAATTTTTTTCACCGGACACATTTGATTATTTTGTGGTTATGTATTTTCTCGTTGTTTATCATGATTACCCATAAGATCAATGTTAAAAATATTGACTAATGCCTAGCCGAATCCCGCTGAATGGTGTACATCGACTCAATGATGCTAATGTCAAAATGAAGTTTCATGAGAAATTTCAAGTCTAAAGGTTAATTCGTGTTTGCTCGTCCAATTATTAAGATAATTCAAATGTAACTCAACCTTAACCAATATCAAACATGATATTAGTTTTTAATTTTAGAAAATATTAAATACTTATATAGTACTTGATCAGAATCGTAATGCACATGCAAAGCCAAAGCTGCTTACTTTTAATACATAGGACGAATATAAATAGGTTAATGCATTAGACATATTACTTATATATTGATATTAAATCCATCTTAATGAACAAAGCTATTTTAAACATAAGGTACTTGTAACTAGTTTGCTTCCTTAACATTGTGATATGGTGTTTTAAATGTCTTAAGGAAATCCTGAAGATTGGACACTAACATATTACTCATTTATTCTCAAGCGACACTCCGAAACTAGAATACTATCACATTTAAAATGTTCCATGACCTTAGTAAGGATTTTATAGTCTCACATCTAAAGTAAACTACATTGGCTAGGAATAGACGCCTTTGTTGGCATTGCCATCCTACGGATGTGTTTGGGTGCATATTTTCTCTATTTTGACACCAAGACAGACACAATTATTATTAAATTACAAATTTATTATATTAATGTTACTAACGTTTTTGCTTAACCTTTTTGTATGCTTAAACTTACCATGTATAATGAAATAATACAACCTGATATATTTATTTCTACTTTCGTTTCAAACTATCATAGGACTCCATACTAATGTCATAAGTGCTTTCTAAAAGATGGCTGCAGGCTTAAATTTTAAGAACTACTGGTAAAGCCATGAGTAACTGCTATTCTAATCAAAGATGTCTGAAAAGATATTTCTAAGTTAGATCTAGCGATCTAACGAAAAACCCATAAAGAAATTGTAATCGTTATGTTTAGTCACCATTATGATTTAAATATCGTATTATTATTTATTTATTTATTACGAGCTTGGAACATGAGTTTTACAAAGATGCAGTCAAGATAACTTTGTTTAACATTTAAAGGTCTGTTAATGAAAAACATTTAGGCGAAATATACAAAAGCAGTCAACCAAAACTGGAAAAAGTCTAAAGTAACTAAATTTTTCTAAATTTGTAGCTTTAAATAAATATTGAGCCTTGTCCGATGAAGTGAAGGTCAGTATTTAATTTTAGCAGCAACTCAGTGGAGGAAAGACGATTATTTTGAAAACTTCGTACAAAATGTATACATAAAAGCCTTTTGTTAATGAAATGTTTGATATAAGATAATTTTTAGTGTGCTTACTGCGTATCTTTTACATTTATTAAAAACCCAATTTGTTAAACAAAAGAGAAAAAAATAATCTTTTTGCATTTACACAAATATTAAACAGATTACTTAGTACTTTCATTAGTAATACGTATACTTTAAAAGTATGGTTAATGAGAAGCAATTACTAAAATTCAAGGAATCATAGTAGTAGTTTCTAAAAAGGGTCGATTATCATTATTTCATTATGCACATTTTTCTCTTATTCAAAATTTTCTTAGAGGATTTAAAAAAAATGATCCATAATTGGTACATATATAAAGTAGTCCAATATATGATCTATCCAATATAGTCTTAATATTTTGCACCATATTGGAATAAATTATTCTTATAGAATATGTTCCAATAACAAAAAATTATTGGAAATGTACTGTTAATAACTTTTTTAAGTACTTTCCAACTGTCTAAGAACCGTCAGACACGTGTATAGCTTTTGTATGACATTTTTAAAGGGATAGAACTCACCACAAGTAACCTCGATTTTATCATTGTTATAAAATAACCACAATTTTTTTTTAAGTTGAAAAACTAAACCTAGGTACATACACAATTTCAAGATATACAGGGCGTCGCAAGCAAGCTTATGCAATTATTCAATGCCGTATACTACAAGTTTAACTAAATCGAATACACATAGTAATATTTTTCCAATTTTTGTTTAATTTAGCCATAATGTAAATTTTTTATGTTTTCATACAATATCTAAAAAAAATTAACGTAATTTTATGACTTAATCACATGCCTTACTATCACAAATAGGTTATATAAAGCAGTTAAAAAATATTTCTTGACATTTAATAGATTTTACCGTTTTTTATAAATATTTTAAAACATTTATAAAAGTTTGTATTATTTTTTCTAGAAAAGATTCATAAAAAGGTTTTAAATTTCATTACAGTGCGTCAGTAAATAAATCTTCCAACAAACAAACATTACTTCTCCCTTTTCTTTTTATGAACTAGGTTTTATATACCTAGGCCTATATTGAAAATCCTAAAATATTTGGCACTTTTATATTATGTTCAAAACTGATGCAATTTGACTGTGAACTAGTTAAAGCTAATTTTTTTAAGTAATGAAATAGATAAACAATTTTTGGATAAATAACGTAACAACACAACAACAAACAACTTATAAGATATCTGACTTAAAATTTATAAATATGACTGAACTATGCCAAGACAAGTATCTTCACAGAACATTGTTATATAATTTTTCTGTAAAATTTTATTCTAGATTTTCCACTAAGCTTTTATGACAGTACAGTGTGGGTTACTTACGACAGTGACAGTGATGAGAGCAACGGAGAGAGCAGCGAGTACGGTGTCCTGCCAGTGCCAGGATTCTACCACTCTCACATACATGTCACCCTAAAAACAATAATCGCAAATGTTAGGTCAAGTTTGAAATATTAAAATTTTGTCCTGCAAACAAGAAAGAGCTCTACTGTATTTACTTGTAGTTATAATTTAAAGACATTTAACACACTGGTGGGATTAAATTATATGTACACAAGTTTATTTTACACCTAAGTATTCAACAATCAGGAAAATAAATCTATGACACCCAATAAAAGTCACAAACAATAATCCGGTAATGTCCCAAACTGAGCTGTGGTTTGAAACTTTTAATTTAATTAATTTGTATTCATCTAAAAACGGTATAACAGAGTTTAACCTCATCAAGTTCAAAACACTTTTTACTGCGATTTATTGGAATTTATTTGTAAAAATACGAAGGTAAGTTTGATTGAACTATTAGCAATTATCAGCAATCTTAACTATAATTTACACTGGTTAAAGCAGGCGTTTTGAATAGAGTTTTGCTTGAATTTTTAATTAAATATAAATTAGAGTTTTTAAACTCATAAATTTATTAAACAAAATCAATGTGTGTCTAGAACGTCTTATATTTATGTGCGAGTTATATTTGATGTAAATAGCAATTTCATATTAGTGGAAATAATTAAAATAGTCTTATTTATTTTCAGTACAAAATTGCAATTACACACATATAAGATACTAGAGTGATTGTGAGAACAGAATTCATCGACTGTTGAGAGATATGCCCCACGCACGGCGCCTCTGTTGTAATAAAAACTTAAGGAAAGAAAGATTGAAAGTCTACGTAGACTGGACTATTTCTTGTAATTTTTGTACTGTGCGTATTTTTTTTTAATACGTGCCCCAACCTATCATGTACCTAAATGCGAACGAACCTACCTGAGACCAATGCGATTACCATGCAACACCGACAAAAATCCCGACTTCCCTTTGCCCAATAAGGTAAACCACCATAATTATACAGGAACAAGGAAATATTGCAATAATGATCCTTTTTCAATATATGTATCTCTAATAGTAGCGAGGTAAAGATTCATTATTTTAAACAGAAATATAAAATATAAAAAGGGTAATTATAGATGGTAGTATAAATAAATTCATGTTTTAGTTTAATTTAAAGAGCAATTGAAATGGTCTCAGGAAAAGAGTTACATTGGTTAATTTACTTAATAAAACAAACAAGTGAAGATGTAATAAAATTTTATAAATATATTATTTTGTATTAGATAAACATATGAACTTATTTTAACTTATGATTTGGCACGTGATTTCGTAAAGTTCACTATGCATAAATCTTGAAAGCTGTTCTCTTAACAACAAAAGGCTTTCCTCTTTGACTTCATGGCTTTAGGAAACTGGCCTTTACATCTTCTGTTTCAAATGTTACACAGACGGCAAGATTTACCTGATACCTGTGTTTCTTAAGTATTTATACTCAAATCGCAACTGCAAATTTTGTCCACGTAAAGGTTTGTCATAGCACAATAACTGAGTTTATATACTTCAACTTACACCTTAGAATTAAATTCTTTACATTGTTGACTCCCAAAAAACTGTATGTTTTAACAAGTAATACTATTTATTAGTTATTACGATAAAAGTATTATTTCCAAATGCTCAGGGTGTAACACTATAAAAATATGAATTAATACGAGTGCCTTTTTTATGTATTTTATGAAAATTAGGTAATGTTTTTACACTTTTTACACTTTATATATATATATATTTGGGTGTGTGTGCGTGTGTGTTACTAAGAGTCCTTAGACCACTAATTATTTAAATACCTTAAAATCTTTCGTCTAAATTTTTTTTATGTTCGTGCACACCTTGCATAGACATTTAAGTAAGTAGATAATTCGGTTAGACAATAACGTTGAAAATATTATATGAATACCTGAAACAATGCCTTTACTTGTAATGAATTGTTTCCTACCTTCACCATTAAAGTTTTAATCTATCTTTATATATATATATATATATATATATATATATATATATATATATATATATATATATATATATATATTTCTTGTGTGCGTGTGTATGGGGCTGAACTTCTCCTAAACGGGTGGACCGATTTTTATGAAACTTTTTTGTGTCTTCAGGTGGATCCGAGAATGGTTTAGATTCACAATTCGGTCCAATTTAAATAGTTTATTTAATTAATTTTTTAATAATAAATGTTCTTGATGTTGGAGTGTTTTACATTGGATCCGCCAGACTGCGCTACGACACGTAATACAAAGTGAACTGTTACTTAACAGCTGTTAATACTTTCAGCTGAAGTTCATCAAAGAGGCAGAAATATCAGTTTACATTTAAAATGTAGACAATTGTTATTGTTAAGTGCTTGATCAGTAGTGTAATGCATATTGCAAAGATAAAGTTTCACCAATTGTTATATGTAAACATTATAATAAAGGGTGGCGCAGAGAAACGGGAAATTTTGAAATATTCATATTAAACCAATGAATTGTACAACAAAGTTTTTAATGCTTAAAATGTGCTAGGCAAGAGTGGAAATTACATGAGAAATATTGGAAATAACAATAAACTTAAAGTCAATTTTTAAAAATAACATCAGATAAGTGCTGTCCAATGCGCCTAAAACATTCATCGATTCATTCATTCAATCGATTTTGAAAACGGATCATTGTGCGACGCAATGTGTTCTCTGGGATGTTGGCGACGTGTTCTTCAATCTGAGTCTTGAGCTCAAGAAGATTTCTTGGCCTAGTCTGGTACACAGTGGCTCTTTAGGTGTCCCCATGGAAAGTAGACGCGTACTGAGAGGTCTGGAGGCCAAATGACGTTAGCGTTCCTTTAAATTATGCGCTCCCCAACAAACGCCTCAGTGCTGCCATTGACAGATTGGCAGTGTGTGAGGTGGCTCCATCCTGTTGAAACCAGGTTTGCTGAATGTCAATATCTGGAAAAGCATGAAGCCAAAGAGCAGAAAATGGCCCAAGCATATGATTGTAACGTTCAGATGTGACAGTTACAGTGGAACCATTACCGCCCTCAAAGAAGTAAGGTCCAATTATCCCTCGACAAGACACTGCACACCATAAAATAACTTTAAACCTGTGTAACGGACGTTGATGAAGTTCACCGGGATTTCGGCGAGCTCAGTAACGCATGTTCTGCTTTATTGACATGCCCATTTAAATGAAAGTGGGCCTCATCAGACATCCAAAACTTTTCTAGGGAATTTGCGTCCTCAACGATTTTAGTCAGTAGCTGTTCACAAAAGTGTAAGCATAACTCACCGGCATTTGGTTTTAGAGCTTGAACAATCTGAAGCTTGTAAGGATAAAACTGCAGGCCGTGGAATATTCTTTGCACACTCCGACGCTCAAGTCGCAATGATGAGGCGATTTTTCGTACAGAACGACGTGGACTCTTTTCTGGGGTTCGAACAGTCACTAAACGCCCAGGAGGCTTTTTCTTTAAGGCCGTACCAGTCTCTTCAATATTCCAAACCCACGATGATATGGCATGTGAAGAAGGAACACTCGTTGTGCAGCTGTTACACTGTCGCCATTTTTGTAATACGCTCTCACGGCAACAGCATGCTCCGCACCACTCCACTGCTCCATCTCAACTAATGACCGTTACTACTTGGCATCATGACTTCCGTCCCCCACTCCTACAAGACTTACAGGTGTACCAACAACAACTTCAAAATTTCCCGTTTCTATGCGCCACCCTGTATTACAACACAGCCATAATGTTTTTCTATTTTAATTTCCAGGTTGTCCTGACAGTTTGTGCTGCTATAAAATTTGTGTGTTGTTTGTAACATCGTGTATTTATTGTGCTAAGTGCTAATTGTAATAATTCATTAATAGAGATTGAAGATGTTTGAAGTGCACAAAAAACTATAGTTATTTATTGAAGTGAGTATATTGGTCGCATATCCTCCAATAACCTAAGAAGCATACAAATCGAAAGTTTGTGTTTCTATGTGTCTAGAGGTATATTGTTAACAGTTTAGATAGTCAAGTTTTAAACTAATTGGATTTCCAAAAATCTGTTGTAATTTATATTTTTAATCTGCATTCAAAATTGGTCACATTAGTTCAAATTAAGTAGCATACAAATCGCATGTGTGAATAACTATTTTTAATAGTATAGGAATTGGTTTTAAATTAAATTCTGTTGGCCAGTTCTGATACTATACTGTAATTTTAATGTCCGAAAGGCATCAATATAATAAAATAATAAACTTTCCCCCAGTTCATATGCACCTGTGATAATAATACTTGGTTATAAATGCCCAACCCATGACAAAAAAGCCCATTTTCCATGGTCACGCTAATGTAAATAAATACCGTAATTTTAAATAACTATAATGTAATTCGGTAGTTTAGATCGGCTAATCAGAAATATCAATAGAGGTTATCCTCGGTACTTTAGATAGGCCAATCAGAAATTTATCAATAGAGGTTATCTACATATATGATTTAAGTGATATAAGTGACCACCATCACAATCGAATTATTGATATTTCTGAATAGCCTATCTAAACTACTAAAATTATGATCCGAATTAGATTATAGTTATTTAAAGGCTGAAATATAATAAGCGGCCACCATCACAATCGAATTATTGATATTTCTGATTAGTATATCTAAACTACAGAATTTCATTATAGTTATTTAAAATTACAGTATAGTTTCAGAATAGGCCAACAGAATTTAATTTAAAACCAATTCCTACACTCTTAGCAATAGTTATTCACACATGTGATTTTTATGCTACTTAATTTGAACTTATGTGACCTATTTTGATTGCAGATTAAAAATTTAAATTACAACAAATTATTTTAAATCCAATTAGTTTAAAGCTTGATTTGTATGCTACTTAGGTTATTTGAGGTTATGCGGCCAATATACTCACTTCAAAAAATTTGCAAAATGAGTTCAATAACTTCAATAAGTAACTATAGTTTTTTTATCTACTTCAAACATCTTCAGTCTGTATTAATGTAATATTACAAATTAGCACTCACACAATAATTACACGATGTTACAAAACAACACACAAATTTGATAGCAGCACAAACTGTCGGGACAACCTGGAATAAAATAGAAAAACATTTGAAACTGTGATCGTAGCGCATTCTTCTGGATCCAATGTAAAACATTCCAAGATGGTCCACCCGTTTAGGAGTTCAGCTCCATACACACGCACACAAGAAATATAAATATAAAGATGAAATTCTGTAGTTTAAATAGGCTAATTAGAAATATCCATAATTCGATTGTGATGGTGGCCACTTATTATACTTCAGCCCTTTAGGGAATACTTATTTAGTATTTTGGTTAAATTAAATTCTATTGGCCAGTTCCGATACTATACTGTAATTTTAAATAACTATAATGGAGTTCGGTAGTTTAGATGGACTAATCAGAAATATCAATAATTAAATTGTGATGGTGGCCGCTTATTATACTTCAGCCTTTACATAACTATAATCTAATTCGGATAGTAGTTTAGATAGGCCATTCAAAAATATCAATAATTCGATTGTAATGGAGGCCACTTCTTATACTTCAGCCCTATCGGAAAACCATCTAAGTTGTTTGTGTATACTCCTGAAGGATTAACAAAAAAAAATTGTACATTCAATGGCATTACGATAAATTAAGTTGTAAATTGAAAAAATATACCTGTTATAAAATAGTTTGTTTCAACTTTTTTACCTTCAGATTAAGTAAGTTTAAGTTTTTATTTAAAACATCCTCTACATTTCACATTACTCATGTTATACTCACACACTATCGTTTGGTCGAAGTGTGATTAAATGTACATGTAATGAAGTTAGATATTGTAATAACTTTTTAATAGACATTTTTATCAAAACAGCCCAGGTTGTTACAGATTAATCAAAGTTTAAAATTTTCGAATTAAAGACGTGTGTACAGGACAACGTCTGTCGGGTCTGCTAGTATGTATGATATATTTCACTAAAGATATTTTTTCTGATATAAGTTTTGGAAATACATATTATAGTATTGGCTTAAAAAAAATTAAATAATCAAAATATGTGAATGTATTTTATAAACGTTAAGGAATGAAAAATTATGATATTCTAATGAAAAAATATTTTTGTGTCTATTATACTTCGAAAGCAATAGAAGAGTTTTCCTTTTCTCATTTTAAACTTATATATATATATATATATATATATATATATATATATATATAAATACACTGCCTAAGAAGCCTACTATGGTTAATAATTTCCTACTTGGGGTCTGTGTAGGCTTTTTCTGGTCTAAATGATTTTCTGAGGAATAGTAGCGAATGCATTTATTTAACAATCAATAAATTTATACACACCTATATGATTTAAATGTTTTCTTGGCCTAAAAGCGTCTACTTTCGTTTTTACCTACTTTCAGGTGTTACATTTAATTAATTTATTCAACAGATTACCTTAAGGTCGGGTTCAAAAAAGCTTACAAGGTTTTTCCTGTTCCGGTAGTCTGTTAACAGAATAGTACGAGGCGTACATTGTGTGTCCATTTCTAGGCCAGTGGGAAGCAAGAAACAAAATATAGCTCTTCAAGGAGCAAACCAGGTGGTTTGCATTACAACTCAGGTGGTTAAAATTTTCGAACTATCTTTGTTTTGTCTGTTGAGAGCATGAGACACATGTGACTTCAATTTAATCGAAGTTGGACATCGGGAAATAGAAAAACAAAAATATAGTTTTTCTATGGTTGCAATCCCATTTCAGCTCCTACGCATTGTTAATATTCATAAAAATATGTTATGTATATAGTTTGGTCCCATGTTTCAAATTTAATGAAGGATATCGAGATGTTAAAAAATAAAAGATAGCTCTTCAAGAAGCTTAAACCACATTCCAATCCTTATGTGTGGTTGCTCTTTAGGGTAATGCTATAACTGTACATTTTAAGTTAGAGTCAAACGTGTACCAAATTTCAACGTTATGGAATATGGGTAGTTTTAACAATTTAACTGCGTGAGAGGAAGCGCTTTGGCTTTTATATAGCCAGAGATAGATGTATGCCAACGTTATACTTTATTGTTTTCTTTTTATACATAACGTTTACAACCATACAACATCGACAGCTTTATAATGGAGGCACTTATAAATAGGGTTACTGCTACTGAAGTAGAACAGTTTTTTTTTTAAATTATATTGCTACCCATTGTGAAGTGACCATGATGATCGGATTTTGATAGACTTAGAAAATTCAAATGATCTAAATTAAACTTAGTTTTAGTAGCAACTCAAAATCATATTGTTAATGTATGCTTAATCAATAAAATATGTTAGCTAACATATTGTGTTGTGTTATATGTTTACTCAGTTTCATAAATTTCCATTTGTACTTTTCAAACATATATTTATTAATCCGTCCTTAAAACTGTTGCAAAATAAAATTCCTGGAGAGCTGAGTCCCGAGCGTGATATTGACAGTAGATGTCACTTCACAGTGAGACCAAACAGACGAGAAATCTTTTCCGTAGAACTATCTTTTATGATCGAGAATTTGTACACCTAATGGATTTTCTTCGTTGGAGTCAGGAATGTAACTGTCAGCTTTACGTCCTATATCAGATAAAATAGTGGTATTTATCAACCGTGTGGTATTTACATCTGAGTAATATTAGCAAGCATTGTGGTCTTTATACGAGTATATGACTCCATATCTCTGCTTTTCCATGCTAGTATGCTTTGTAATACAAAAGGATTGATTCTGTGTCAGGTCGTTCAATAAACGACAAGAGGCAGGCATCATATGTCTGCAATATACATTATATTTGGTCTATATATCCATCAGCTTAAGAGAGTGGACTGAACAATGGTACAGCCAACCCTGTGTGCTTCTGGCTACCCCAATATACTGCAGGGAATTTTAGTTATTTAACCTGTCCAATAATGGCTACAAGTAATAGTTTACATGTCACATGTGGAACACTTATTTAATACACGAATATTTAAATTTAACACAAGTACGAAATACATTAGTGAAAGTCCTATTTAAGTGGAATTGCGAATTAAAAATACAAATCGTCCTGCATTTAATACAGAAAATACAATAAACACAAAACGTATGAAACTTAAAGTAAGGTTAAATTTCATTATTTAACTACCAAGTATTGCAACATAATTGAGGTAGATTATAGTGCATGCGTTTAAATATTATTTAAAATTTAACATAAAACTTGTTAACATAACGTACAAATAGGGTTTTTACTGCTGAAATTCGGACGTATGTGTGTAAAAGGAAATGGACAAACTTGGTCTGGTGAACACAAGCATCTTTTTTTTGAAAATCATACTTTTAAAATGTCGTAAGCTAAAGGAAAACTTTAAAAACTTAAAAGTTTAAACACTTGTTAACGTACAATTAGTAGAGCGCTATGGAATTTCATGTTTGAACTACAGAAAGAACGAGCTAAACCGTAATCCATACCGTAATGAAATCGAAATTATCACGAAACACCTGTCACATGTCTATAATATGCAAATTAATAATAACATGACTGAAATTAAATATTAAGGAGCACAGTTTCCCAGTGGTACACCAGTTAATATACGCAGATACGTTGTATACGTGACAAGGAGAACACAAGTAGTGTCATTAAACATGACTGTCGAAAGAGTGACAGCTGCTCAACGTAAATCTTCTAAAAGTCATTTATAGCTACGTGACTTTTCCGTTACTTGTGCGCAAAAATTTCAAACGTATAGCTCATTTAATTCTCAATATGACCATTGGACAGTCACGAAAAGTCTTACATCCCTGGTTAACAAAAATATTGTATTTATTGTATTCTACATTGTACATACTTTTTTAATGATTGGGGTTTCTTAACAGTGTACTACAATATTGTACACACCAAGCCACCAAAATATGACGTTACAGTAGTTAAACTGCGTGTGCTAATAATGTAACGTGTTGAAATATCATATAGTAAATACGAATTTGTTTATAGATTTATTTACTATGGGAGCTTTTCGGTTACCAATAAGTCTAATGTAAAAAATAATAATTAAGTTCATTAATATACTAAAAGAGTTTCCTGAAGTTAGTTATAAATTAAAAGTGGTAATCCAATAAAAATAGTAAACAAAATATATCGCTGTTTATCTTTTTAGTCCTACCCATTTACTCAAATTGTCGTAATTCGTACAAGAGTGTATAATTTTGTTATTTTAGAGTAGTTAGGTGCTGTGATTTTGTCCAGTTAGTAAACCCCGTATTTTAAGTACGAAAATAGGTCAAACAATAAGCCTAATAATCAGCAATGCAGTTCTTGTTGTAAAATTATACACCTTATTCTTAAAAATATATTAGGCAATAGAATAGTGGTAAATGACAACATGCGACGTTATTAAATCATATAGCCACGTTACGATGCACGTAACACATAAAAACAGCCATTGTGAAAAAGAGATTGAGTTAGTCACGAAATCACTTCATTTTCGATTAATTAAGGTGGCCAAACTGTAGAACGGGTTTCTGTAAAAATATGTATGGCCATTCAGTCTCTTCGCTAGAAGCTATTTATTCCTTTTTACTAATTTCCTACAATAAATAACTAGGTGGTAATTCTGTATTTAAGCCGTTGCTGAGCTATATCTTAGCTATACGGGTATATCAGCTATGTTAAATTTCAAAATATCAAAATCTTATAAGATGTATTTAATAGCTTAAACAACTAAAAAAGGCTTTATACAGTATAAAATATAAATATTTTTATTGTAATAGACCATACATATTATTTTATTTTAAATAAAGTATTGATCAGAAAGCCGTAGATATCGCCGGCCAAACATAATTAGTTTTCCACACGAATGATAGAAGAATAAGGAGGGAGTGGTTCGGAACCAAGAGACCTTGCCGCGTACAAGAAAATGGGTTGGATTTTAATATCGAATATCGTCCTGTTGGAAACCTAGATCCACAGATATAAGAGGTAATTTCGTGACGGCAAATAAATAAGGAAGAACTTAGATATAATTAGGTAACCAATCTGTTCTAAAGTCTCTATGTGGTTACGAGAATTCGTTACTCCAGGCTTTTTTAAGTTGTCACCAAAAGGAAAAAAAACTTATAACCGTAAAGAACAGAGACGGATGTCACGCCATGAAGGTAAAAATGGAAATTAACAGATGTAACTACTTAGTAATTTCAAATTCTGAACTTTATTTCTAGAATTTTCTTTTTGTTTTTGTTGCAGATATAGAGAAAATAAAAGTCCTATTTTCATACAAAATTTACCAACGAACGTCACAACAGTCAACTTTGTTCATGAATATATGTAAAAACAATAACAATACATTAAATTTCCCTTGCCAAAGAAAAACTACAGTTTATGATAGAAACAATAAATTGTTTTCCATGCACCTGTTGGGAAAAAGATCTTAAAATTCTAGGACTCAGTAAATTAGAGGTCAGTTGGTATTGTAACGAAGAGATATTAATGGAAGGGCCTCTATCCAGCTAGTTAACAATGTAAAAAAGAAGTGGATTGTTTGATAAGAAAAGACGTTTATTATTTAATACGAGAAGTGGATACTAGATTTAAAAATCAGCTATATTCTACAAGTAATAGTGAAAGCATCACAAATATACTCCTTAAGTTGCAGTACTACGGACTTAGTGTCAATTCAATGTATCATTTAAAAAATATTGTTCGTAAAGATTCCATCATTTCCGTACTGAAATAAAAACATAATTAACGCAAATATCTTGTAATGTTCATGTACTCAATTTTAATAGTCTACTACTATATGCATTATATTTTACATCCTTGTTAAATGTAGTCACTTTTAACCAAAACGTACACGATTATTTCCTCTCTATATATAAATTTATGAATGTATTTTAGTATTTATCAATTTCTAAAAATGGATATGCAATATATCAAGAAACTGGAAATATATTATTTAAATGGATCGTATCATATATCTTACACAACTAAGGCATGCTAACAATCAGACCAGTGTACATTATCAAATAGTTTCACATGTAGTATTTAGTCAAGGAAAGATGTAAGACCTATTTAGTTGATTTATCGCTCAATCTTGAGTGTTTCAGAATGTTTGGCATATAACTGATGACGCACTTCCATAGCAGTTAACTCTGTTACCACCAATTCCATCTCAGGCAATTTATCATTACCTTAATTTCAAGAATATAGTTTACATCTATGAATACATCGCTAGTTTCTATAAAAAGAATAGTGCAAATCTTGAATACGTGTTTTCTCATAAGCAATAATATTGAAAATGAAAAGGGGCCTTATAATACATATGAAAACTGTTTAAATACGAAGTGTATAATAATAGTTCTAACACTAAACCTTAATAAATACACGTATAACATAATTATATAGTTAATAATAAGAAAGTAGGGCTTGAATATAAATTTAAGTATTTAATACAAAAATTATCAATACAACAATAACAAATTTTTTAATTAACTATATAGTTATTAATTATACAAATTAACATAATTATATAGTTAATAATAAGAAAGTAGGGCTTGAATATAAATTTAAGTATTTAATACAAAAATTATCAATACAACAATAACAAATTTTTTAATCAAGAAATAACAAAAATAGATATCATATTAGTTTGACAATAATTAAATATAACAGTAAGCATATAACTATACAAAACAGCAAAAGCAAATTAATATAATTAATAAATAAAAATATAGTAAACAATGGTGTGAATCTAAAGATTATACACATGTGGAATAAGTTCTATACTTATTAACATCTAGTATATAGATATATTACATGAATTTAATACAAAAAAAAAAAATTAAAATTAATTAAATTAATGAATGGTTTATCATAAATATTACCTAAACTGCTTGTTCGACAGTAATAGAAATAGTAAACAATTTTAGGTTTACAATTTTATATTAGTGTTGTCTTATTTGTGTTTTACGTTATACTTCCTTGCTCTTGACGTTGTACTCACACTTATACACACAGTTATCACCTCCCTCTCTGTATCCAACCTCACATTTTTCACAAAATATTGAGATATATATTATCCCATTAAACACAGTTTAAAGTTTTTGCTTCAGCAACTGGCTTCAGAATGACAAGATCAACATGTGTCCATGATCAAACATTAACGATTTAAATGAGTATTTTAGTTGCCTATTGTATTGCAGAATAGAGTGGGTTGTGTTGTATAATACTTTCAAGCTAACGGGTATGGAATCATAGAGTAGTGGCTGAGATGTGCTGTTTAGTTTTTTTTTTAAGAAGTATTAATTTATGCTAAAAATGTAGAAACATTTACAAGGCACATTGTTTAAAACCCACACCAATTTGTAAGTAAGCAATTCTATCATTAGGAATGATGATTTCAATTACTTGCATTATCGAACTAAAGTTGCGGGAAACAAGAGTTGAGATGTTCCACTTAAAAATACGCGATCTGTTTGAGGAAGATATAGAATATTATACTTTACAGATTGAGGTTTGTTTGTTCACAGAGCCAGCAATAGGCTACGTATAATTCCTGGCCGGCACACATTGTGGAATTGTTTCCTGTCTCCATTCAACCACCTAGCGTGAAATAATATTTGGGCATTCGGATTCCTCTGCGCTACTTCAACATTTTAGTATTCGATGTTTATATTGGATTTTGTTGAATTGTTTTCGTTATTAAGATAACCTCAATATTGTATTAGTCATAGATGTAAAATTCCAAGAAGCTGGTTAAATGAGACGTAGCCAGCATAGTAAGTTATATTGAAAACGGCGTTTTAGAATAACAAATAATAACCGTTTTATTTAATACTTAAATTAGATTATATCGATACAAGTTTAGTGCGAATTTTCAATTGAACAATATAAACAATTGGTAAGACTGACTATATCTTATGGGATAGTGATAAATCCACATCTGAAACTGTCCATTGATATTTCATTATTGACTCCCATTATTTTAATTTTTTAAACTAACTAATTCAGATGTAGTTAAAACAAAGTTGTATACAATCCTTGTTTCCAATTAAATATTTATCATGGGAGCGGGAAGGCAAAATATTGATTTTTTTTAGTTTTCTGTTTTTTTTTAAATTTTTTGTTACTCAGATTTGTACAGTTTCAGAAAATATAACACTTTTTGTTGCAAGATTATCCTAAGTACGCAAAAAACATTATTTAAGAAGTAACTACCGGCGCTTTTGGCATGAAATTTTACTCCACCAAAGGGTGCCGACTCTTGGTGCGGTTATAACAAAGGGTTAGCTCTAAATCAGCCCTACAAACATAAGCACTTTTTACCAAGTGACATAATGGCCACAATTAAACAAATTTATAAGGATTTAGCAAACTCCGAACTTCTAAAAAAGTGCCTTCACCAAAAAACTCAAAATCCTAACGAAAGTTTTAATAACGTAGTGTGGAATAAAGTCCTCAAAAATGTGTTTGTGAGACTGAACACTTTGAAGTTAGGTGTGCTGGATGCAGTGCTAAGTTTCAATGATGGATTTGCCAGTAATTTAGATATCTACAATGAATTAGGCCTAACTTTGAGTAAAAACTCAGTGCTCGCGCTTCGTGGTTTTGATGTTTTGCGACTCAAGAAAGCTGACAAAGCTGCACAACTAATGACCAAGGAAGCCAGAACAGCTAGAAAAAAGATAAGACTGGTTCTATAGGAGGATCAGGAGCATGATGACGGCCCTGCCTATGGTGCTGGGATGTTCTAAGCTAGCTAAAGTAAGTACAGTACCTAGTTTTAAATATAACCGTCGTTTCCCGAAAACTGTGTTTTTTTAAACAAAGGTAAATTTTTCTCAAAAACCAATGGAGGTATGGCAACCAATTTTTTTCCACTTATAAAACACCTAATTACCTAACCATGGAAGCAGAATAGATAGTGTAGCACAACACATTAGCTTCAAAAAAAATATTTTTCTAAAAAAAAACTAGAAATTTTAAATAACTTTAAAAAAAATCTAAATTATCTATTAATTTATTTTTTTATTTTTACCATTGTGCTTCTGTAGTTAGATAAATATCATAACAATACACAGACAAAATTGTAGGCCTATACATTTAATGGTTCCTGAGAAAAGTGTACCTAAATTTGTAGAATTTAACATGGTCGGTATAGGGCCTTCCCGTTCCCCTTAAACACAGTGACTTTTCTGTAAATCTCATGATAACCATTACACTTTTAAAATGTTAGAGGAATAAAAAAACATCTAAGTAAAAAAATTCTCAAATAGTACAATATAAAACCAAATTAAACTAAGAAGATAATTTACAAACATTCATTAATATATTGTTTTTCTAAACTTACTTTATTCCTCCTGTAACATTATAACTTATGTTGGAAAATAGCTCTTCAAATACACAGAGTATGATTTTGTGTATAATTGTTATATATGTTGCTTATTCTTAAAAGCATATGTAGTAACAATTTTTTAGGTATTACAAATAAGGAAATTTATTTTGTTCTGCATGAAATGTTATAATTTTATTAGATTGGAAGAAGCTAAATTACTTTATTACTTTTTAGAAGGTCAACAGTCTAAAAATTTAAATTTAAATGGCATTCAGTTTTCGAATAATTTTATTAAAAAATATTGAACCCAATAAATTATTCTAAAATTAACCTTATTAAGAAGAAAAGTTATATGATACGATATAAACTAATTCCTCTTATTTTCTTAATAAGAGGAAAATGATAATTGAGCATTACACTGAACATTCACAGACTTCTCTATTACATTCACAAACATCTCTCCTTACAACGGATAGCTTTCTCCTGTATTGTAACGGGAGTAAACCTCTTAACTGAACAGTAGCTACGTCATTTTCTTTTAAAAAAATTGCTTAAACAATCAGTCCATAGTTTATGAAGCTGAAATCTCTGTAAGTTATTATATTGTACTGACTTTGTTTCCGAGAGTAAATAATAATAACGTTTATTACCACTATAAATATTCTTTATACGTTCATAAAATGTTTTTTTTTTTTATATTTTCCTGGTTATTAATAATAGGAAATCATGCCAGATTCTTTGCAATAATGTTACTCCAAGTTTTTAATTTTTCAAATAAAACAGTATAGATCCTGATACTGGGCTGTGAGGTAATTAAAAAGCGGAAATTTCTCTGGTCAAATAATATTTTTCAACTTATATATGTCAAATGTGAGAAGACAAATAGTAAAGTATACAACTGTTAACAAATAACATTTACCTTTTGAATATTGAAAGAAACAGTGTATTTGAGTTAAATAACACTTTTGTTATAACCAATCTTCTGAATAAAAATGACAATGAATAAAAAATACTTGCAAATGTTTGATATGTACATGCCGTGCCCGTCCAAGACATTTTACAAAGTCCTAACCACCAATCAAAGATTTAGTAAGAAAATTATATTGTAAAACTACAGCCTCTATTGTTTTACTTAGTAGAAATTACAATTATTTGTAATATTTTATAACTTTGATGGAGCTTACTTAGCTATAATAATTTAGGTATCAACTATGCAATGTCATTTTTTTTAAATGGTGTAAATGTTTTGGAATATATGTAATAAAGGCAATCAAGATAATTATATAAATAGAAATAGCTCCAAATAAAAAGAAGATATTTCATAAAACTACAAATAAACTCATAATCAGTATAAATGTGCGATAACATATGGGTAATAAAAATACGTATTTTTTTAAGTTAAATTTTCTTATATTTAAGCAAGTAACTGCTACCAGTGTAAATCTAAAAGACAAATTACTTTAAATGTTACCAAAAAAGACTGAATTTCATTGTAATGGTCATAAAAAATACACACCTTTTAACATGTTTTCCTGATCATGGCCAGAAGGCACACTCACATTAGCGTCGAAAATATAATCCACTTGAACGAAAAACTGATCATACTGGTGCAAAAGCCACAAAATTGCGTGAGAAGCCGCGGTTAACTACTAGTACCTTTATAATCTTAAAAATCTCGTCCTTATTTCGGATGGATGTGAATTAATTAATTAACAGTGCTCCTGTTGTGAATAACTTCATATATTCACGTTTGGCAGTTAAACCTGTAAGTGAACTGTGGTTGGTTCGGTCGTCCATTTCCAAACTCTGAACTTCAGTGGTCCGTGAATAATTAACCGTTACTATCTACTTATTATCTGTTTCCCTGGTAAACTTTGCTTTTTGAAGGCAAACAAACTAATTTGGTGGACGAGGTAAGAGTAAGTTTCGGTGAGGTATGAGTAAGATAATTTTTCTCGTTAGTCTATGTTGATAGTGATTAACGTTTCCACCTTTATTGTTTAATAATTTAAGATAACAACTGTGTGTTTATTTATGTGAATGTAAATTTTAGCTCCAATTCAACTTTCTCTTAGAGCAACGTATGGAAGCTGACGCTGTCACAGACTTGACTCCTGTAATCATAAGTCCTGCTCGTCTGAAGAGATCCAAAAAGTCAGTGACGAAGAAGCTCCTTACATCGATTTCATATCACAGACACCTAGACTACAAAATATAGTGTAATATATATGAAGAGGTATTCTTATTGTTTCATAAGGTCTTAGATACAAATCTAAGCACAAATCGAGCCTCCTAGTCTTAATATAGCTCTAGTGGGAAGGGTGATTCAATGCTAAGAATAAAACATGAAAACAGCTGAAAATACTAAAATTGTGCATTGTAACAAGAATGTTGGAGAATGCTCCAGATATACAGGTCAACCTGCGATAAAAGGAAATGTGACCGAACCATCATAATCCATGAGAATAACAAGGGGGGTAAGGGGTAAAAAGGGAGTAATAGATGAATGTTTTTGGAGACAGAGAAAGCGCCCCGTGAGTTGAGGCAGGTACTTTATCTGCAAAATCCGCCACTCCTAACCTGAGCGGTAGTTAGGCACTTCGACTAGTCTCCACTTGTCTAGTACCTTTTGCACTTGATTATTATGGAAGCATTCATGGCCTTATCAGTAGATGTAACACCGTATCGAGTAATTTGAGCTCCAGAAGTGAACTTTGAAGTTACAGAATTAGTAATTATTAGAATTGTGGTAATACTCATCGTGACCGATGGAATAGTGTTGATAATTATTACTGTCAGTATTAAATAGACTAGTGTGTAATTAAACACACGAAATGGTTAATAGTGTATAATATAACAATATAGATTAGTGAAAGTGTTATAAATAATTATTTTATCTAAGGCAAGTCTAGTTTTAAATTTGAAAATTTAGAGACTAATAAATGTTTACTTGATTCAATATCCGTCGGTTTATGTAGCCAAACCCGTAACCGTGTAATCGCATACACGTTACAAGGAGCTATGCCACACAACGTTAACAAGAATTGTCCGTAAAATTAAAACCATTATTTAATTGTAACATATTGAACTTATCATAAGTTACTAACTTAGGAGTATGAATAATATCCAAAATTGTAAATATATATCAAAGGAAAGTATACAAAATCTCTAAAATTACTTCACTAATTTCTTTAGAAAAATTTCGTGTAATTTTTATGGCTATTACTGACTGAGTAAATGAGAATGAACAAACACTGATTATTTAATGGAATAATTTTCTCACATACTTTCGTAGATATCCCAAATTGAATTTTAGACATGTAAACGAATTTGAAGATTTATGCTGTGCCGTTGTAGGCGTAGGATTTGAAACATTTGCTATGTTACACAATTTTACAAAACTCTTGATCGCTTACATTACTTTTTTGTTTTCATTTTATTTGAAAATCAATTCGATCACGTAGTCCACTTTAACGTATGTAGCAATATTTGATCTCATATTAATGTGTTCTAACCTGTATGACTTTCAAACTTTAGTCGGTATAAAACGAACTCAGCTAATAGTACGGATTTGCAAATGCTCGTCATGTAATACTCCCCCTTCCCAACAGTTACATAAATGTGGTTATAATGGGACTTCGTAACTGATGTTTTATACTAAATTACTTAATTTAATTATTGATCGTTGCAGAAAATTAATTCTTGTGATATCGTGAGTCCTGGCACACATAGATACATAGATACATTCAAAATTTCTATGACACTTAAAAAAAGTTACCTAAAGCTGTGTAAAAGTCCGTCATCACAGCAAAAAATTTGAAATATACAAATGTTAATTATCACGCCATTCAATCAGTATCATTCATTCCAGTGTCAAGATAATGAATGAGTAAACAAGTTATGTTCTAGTTTACAATTTAGGCCTAATTAAGGTAGGATCCACTGTTGTTTCATTCCGCCATGAATACATATTTAATAAGGCACCATTGACACCTTCGTCAAGCGTGTTTGTTTGGTTGGTTAGATATCAGCTATTGAAATATAAAACTAATAACTAACTTAAACAAAATTCGTTATATCCGTTGCTTTATGCCATTCATTTCCTGTACGTAGGGTACATAAATTATTATGGTTATGAGATAAGTGTTATTAGAGGTTTGTTTAAAGTTAGTTCCATGGCGACTTCCTAAACCTAGTGAAATCTCGACAAATTATCCAGTATACCACATTTTTATTGGTTTAAAACTTGTTATTCGTTTGTGCTTGTTTATATATGTGCGACCATGGCTGATGAGTTGTGTATCAGAAGTCTTAACTATTATAATAAAATATTTGTTAATAATAATTAGTAGCCACAGGTACCTGAAAGGAAATTATAAAAAGGGTGAAATGCAAGTATCCTAGTTCAATTTAATGCCATAACCATAAGGAATTAATAAACATTCATTTATTAGTCTATTATTTAAAAAAGTATTTTAAAACACGAAATATGATAAAATGTGCACATAAGAAATATTATAGTGAACAAATAATGGATATAATTAAAACATGTAAAATAAAAATGGACTGCAAAGAATAATATAAAAAAGGTTTTATAAGATAAGGAACTTTACGTTCATAATAAATTTGAAGGCTACTTATTGAAATTTTAAATGCATAAAATTTAAATGTAAATCAACAAAATTTGTGTTTATAAATGAAACTAAAAGTTGTTCACTAAACACTCAGATGCCTCTCTATTGCAAAAACTGTAAATAATTGTAGGCGCCAATGTAGTTGAATATAACTTTCAGAGCAATAACCCTATGATATAATTTGCAGTTTTGGCACATTGTTGTCCAAGAGTATAATAATATGTGTAATACTTATAAGAATACAATAACGTGTAATATTGATTTTCCTCAGAGCCCTTTATATAATTTAAGAGTATTTATTCCAACACGATGATAGGGCTAAGAAGCCTACACTGATCGTTAATTAACCTCGGACCAAAGTTAAATAAGTATTCCAAACTATCACCATTGTCAGTGATGACAGCTTTCAAAGGCAGTAAAACTTAGTGACCATCTATCCAAGGAGCAGCCACGCTTGACGTTGCTTGACTCAGATTTATTGAGATAACCGCTCTACCCTCTAGACTTCACTATTTTTACCAAAAACTTATCTTGTACTGCCATCTATTTTTTTCTTAAAATAATGTAAACGAGTTTTATTCAATTTACTCAATTATAAAAAAGTGATTATTTCAGTTTTTATCTTTTGTTTTATAATTCTATTAGTCATAATATGTTCATTTTATATTAGTATTCACCTAATTCCTTACGCAATTTTGTGTTGAAAACAGTTACAACATGGGTATATTCTTTTAAATTACGTTCTAAACATTCCCGACGTAAGTGATACTGACTGGAAGATATTCCAATCTCCTTCTCTATTTGATTTAGGTTTAAAGATCAGTGTTTGAGACCATAAAATCGCAGAGTGAAACAGTTATTAAACGTTACTCGTGACAAAACTTTAATTTCTCTTAAAAACCTCAAGATATTTATTGATTACAACCAGCGATTTAAATAACAATTGAAATATTATACGCCAGTGTGGATGAATCTTAAAGTCATAGAATTAAAAAAGTCAGTAAAAATATACATGATTAATAATAATTTTTGAAGTGTTGAATCATTTCATTATTTTCAATCTATAGTTTTGAAAGCGTAGAGCAGATTTGATGGTTACCAGTTTTCGCATTCAAACCTCTCTGCAATCCATGCTACTCAGAGGGTAAGATAATGTTAGATAAGAAAATTTATAGTTTTAGTATAATGATACCTTTAAATGTACATTTTATAAAATTTTAAGTGATCAGTGTTAGGTGCATATATCAAATACAGAGTTACTATCTAACTTTTATTATAAGGTACGTTTAAAACTGTTATAGATTAAAACTGTCTTTTTATAGATTTATGGTTCTCAGACTTATGTATAAAAACATAATCGGTGAAACTAGGCAAAAGAACTAAAGCACAAAATATACCAAGACTGTATGAAAATAAAATTCTCATAGATACACGTTTTGACACATTTTCCTGAACATAATACAAGAAAAATGAACAATGATGAACAGAAACAAAACTCGTTCTATCCAAACGCGCATCGTACACGTGCAAAGCATACACAATTGTGGTCGAACCCATGGGTGTCTGCTAATAATTGGCAAGTAATTAAAGTTATAGATGTACTGTCATAAAAAAAGTTTACGCGAAACAGTTTATCATATTTAAAAATATATTTTGACTAATAACATTTGTGTGCTTTAAGGCAAATTTAGAGACCGATTCAGTATTTTTTTTTTTTTAATTTACAGATCTGTGATGCGTGGTCTGGTGAAATTTTTGATAATCGAATAGACCTGTATGTATATAATTTAATGAGTAAAATTTAACTACAGTCAGTCTAGTAGTTTTTAGGTAAATGTGTAAGATGCACTAAAACACACAGATAAAATCATTACACTTTTATTTAGTAGTGTAGATTAAAACAGTCAAAATGTATCAAAACACACTATATAAACTATTTGAAATAATTAATTAAAAATTCCGATTATATTGTATTTTAAACATGAACCATAATGTGTTTAACTGAGTGTACAACTGAAGTTTGATCAAATGGCGCCTTATTGAATCACAATATGACGTAATCTAATTACGGTGTTTGATCAGTATTACAACGAAGCAATTCATAGGCTGATGGGGTGCTGATTACGGATTATAGGAGTTTCGACGAATATGTGCTCAATGTAACTAGGTGGAATCGATTAATACCAACACTGTTAGACTTTTGAGATACCAAACAAAATTTAACCTTTTATAATTTTACAACTATTGTTTTATATAAAAAAATATGTTTTCTTGCAATGGCCTTTATTTTTAAAGACCTTCAATAATATACCATAAGAATAAAAGTCTACTGTTTTGAATTATTAGATAACTCACACGTATTACACTCCAAATACAAAACATAATTCCAATGTTCTATAATTTTAATATATGATTCGTTGTAAATAAATTTATTTCATACTTACTGACGATGTCACTGGACACATTTTTCAGTTAAGCCAAAGCACTGACTTCGGGTTAGGTAACTTATGGGGACGTGTTTCAATGTGTGGTCGATAAACTTATTTTTTATTATCTAAGATCTTTGGAAGGCACAATGACTTCATGCAACAACTAACAGAAAAGAATAAGAAATCAAAGTCTAATTAATACACTCATTTAAGGTTCTCATGAAAATCCAGTAAGTTTCTGTCTATACAAGGAAAGAGAATTGAAGACAAGCATTTTATGTAAATTTTCACTCTATTCACCGGCAGGGCTGACGCTAATTCTGTATTGAAAGGTTTGATATAACAAACTTTTAAAATATCAATATTTTTAGTCTGTATACATTTTTTTACATTGAATATATGCAATATTAATACCTCTCTCAGGTTTATGTTGCGGCATATAGTACGTGATAATTGATAGTAATTGTCTTGCAATAAAAATTTTACAATACTAAAATTTACTTATGCAAGTATGATTAAAACAGGTTTTACCCACCTTTAATCGTAATTTGAATTATAAGACAATCCTCTACGCTAATGCAAGTTATATCAAGGACCTATTTCAGATAAATCAGTTAAAAAGCCAGTATAGAACCACATCCGTTCTCCCCAGGCCATTATACATGTTAATCTCAATAGTACTCGTAGATTGAACCGCGAAAAGTTCAGATTAAAACCCCGTTACATAATAACGTTCTCAACTAAGGTATCGCTTTTCTATTTAGGACTCAATTTACGGTAAACACCAGACAAGGATTAACAATTAAGTAATGATTTTAACGAATACTATTCACTATTAAATATGTGAAGTAAGCTTTATTGATAGATTTTTATTTTGTGGACCAGATCTAATAAACATAGCAGTCTCCATTTGGTAATTGTGATTAATAAACGAGAGGAAGTGACAGAGAAGTTTTAACCCCCATTAACGACAAAGTTGATGGACAGTTCGGTTTGACCCATAACGTTGACAGTCAGAACAGTTGCGAATTCGATTGACCTATTTTTATATTAATTACGATGTTATAAGCTCTAAGTGATGCTAATTTCATGCTTTTATCTTATGTAACTTCTTAAATATCAAGCTTTCATATGTATGGAAAACGAAAAGATGTATTAATTAATAAATAGATGTATTAATTCACAACACCGGTGAGTTTATTGTAGCCTATGAAATAGTACAAATATTTTAAGTCAACGGATAGTTGTAAATAACATAAAAGATATTTCGGTATCCTCGGATGACATTATTTTAATTATTTTTGGCTAACAACTTCATTTTGAAATTAAAATGAGGCTTAACTACCATATATAACTTACATTTAAGAATGCATCACCAAAAGAACACTGAAAGTCCTCACTTCGGGGCGTTTTTACGAATGATAATAAAAGTGAAAAAGTTTTTATTATATAGGCTCTCTTAAATACTTAGTCACATATAATATATTACAAACCAGAAGACATTTAATAAAAACAATGTTAATTTATTTATATTTTATAATATATAACATAAAACTGTCTTGGTTTAATTTAAATACAGTGGAATACTTAAAAAGTAGCTCGTTATAAAATATAATTAAAGAAACGATGGTGAAAGAAAGGAAACAGTTTGAACACTCAACGTTCCAAAAAAATACAATGCACCAAACCTAATGCCCATCAGAACGATTAACTCCCAGTACCAAATTGTCGTTCCGAATAATGTTCGGCCGTTAATACTTCTATCGTCAGGGATAACGTTCCAATGATGAATCGACGAAACAGTAAAATACTTTTTTTTTAATATTCTATTGATGAATAATGATTTGAATTTATAGTATTTATTACCAAATTTAAGACTTTAAACTGAGATTGTTTGTCATATTACTTCATATTAAAAGTTATCTCTCTTTCACGTTTTCCATGTAACTCATATTGTACTGCAATACTTCATTCTCCCTAGTTCTTACTAGATGATATAATCGATTGTATGGTCTCATTTTTAGTTTCCTATAGTATATACAAAATGTATAGGAATCTAATATAAAGAAACGAAATTAAATAATAAGAATGAAATGAAATGGTAGACTCAAAAAATGGATAATTAAGTAATTATAAACGAATAGACTATGCAACAAAATGTCACGCTGATCGCTCTAAAACACTATTGCAAACTCCACTGCCCAGAACCTAACTCGGCTACAATTGTTGTATATATATATATATATATATATATATATATTTTCTTGATATATATATATATATATATATACTAGCTGTTTCCCGCGGCTTCGCACGCTTTTCGTAAGTTTTGCCCGCGTATGAGCATTTCTGGTTGAAGTAAATTATATTTCCAACCCCGATGTAGATTTTACCTTGATGTCACGATCAAGAAAATATGTCAAAAATGTATTGTACATGCATAATGTATTTTATTACAAAGTGGTCTACCACTCAACCTTTAAGTTCAACCAAAAATTTAGTTTAGACAATTATACATCATAACTTAGCGCCTTCAAATAGTGTTTCACTGTTTAATATACGTATCTATCTCGTAATTGCAGGTTATAATGTGCAGGCGCTTTGAAAACTTTTCTTCATTTTATTCGTTTATATTCACGACATAAGCGAATAATTCAGATAATAACTATCCTATCTTCTAAGTTAGACTAAATTACGGATACATGTGAAATTTGATTGAAATTGGTTCAGTCGTTTTGGAGTTTATTGGCAACATACATCGTGACTCAAGATTTTTATATATATAAGATATATATATATATATATATATATATATATATATATATATATATATATAATATATATACAGGGTGTCCAGCAACCATTCGAACAAACTTTGCCACATGTACCTAAATTTGCCACGAAATAGGGCATCTGTTATATTGCATTATTTGTTAGTTTTGGCCTGCTGAACAATGTGGCAAAGTTTTTTTCGCATGGTTGCTATGTATATAAGGGAGAGCGCTCTCAAGTAATAAGGCGGAATAGTTCAAATGTTTGGCAGGTGGAAAAGTCTTCGACCCTAACATTTTTACCATTTTGTCTCTTTACTTTTTTACTTTTTCTTATTCTTTACGTTATACTCTTAGTTATAGACGAAAGTATTAGCTCCCTCTTTGTCTTACATTTTCTACATTAATAGTTCCTAGTTTTTACTTAGTTAACTAATTAATGTAATGGGTATATTTATAGTTTAATTTTATTTTGTCTTACAAAATTGGTGAGAGTAAACCAAATGTTGCCTTTCTTTCAAAAGCCTATTTATACTTTTAGCATCAGCAGCTGGCTTCAAAATAATTAAAAACCCAAACTTTTTTCATGATAATTCATTAATATTTAAAGAGGTACGTTAGTTGCTGTCGCAGATCTGGTCGTATTATACCTTGACCGTAATAAATATGGAATTACGAGTACAGTGTTACTATGTTGGATGATTAGGTATAGCTCTAAGTCCAGTAGACCATTAATTTACTGCTTATTTAATTTTGAGAAACTTACTAAATACATTATTTTAACCCCAAATAACTTATATGTGGTAAATATGCAATTATAACAGTACTGGTCAAGAGATAATTTAGCTGACCTATTAAGTAATATCATGGATAAAGTATAAAAGTATATGTTTTCTGCTAAATAATACAGGATTTTTTTTGACGTGGCAGTAAAAAAAACTGTACAAATAGAGAATTGTTTGTTCACAGAGGCAACAATACGTATTATTCTTGAGCGGTATCCATTGTGAAATTGTTTCCAGCCTCCATTCAACCACCTAGCATGAAATACTAGATGGGTATTCCGTTTCCCACACACCAAACCATTTTAATCTTTGATATTTTTATTTTATGTATCTACATGATTTTTACGTCAATTATAATGCACTAAAAGAGCGTATTACAATTTAACTTCGTACGCTCTGAGATAATATTCATGCATACATTAATAATATGTTGTTGTAACGTATTACGCTTAAAACAATATTTAAATGTTTTTATTAATTATATTATAAAGATAGCGATAAGAGTCTTCAACTAGAGAAAATACGCTGATTGGCAATCTCGAAAGAATAAAGAGAATAGAATAAAGAATAAAGAATTTATTTCTCTTTTACATCACAATATATACAATATACATATAGTTGACAATTTTTTTATATATGTATAGTAGACAGTTTTACGTATTTATGTCTTGCCAGGACTGACTTCAAAACTATAAGTTTATCTACAATATTTTAAATACAAAAACATGTCAAGCACAATGAAAAAGTTTACAAGGTTTTTTAACTTAAACAAATTTACTCGTAAGAATACATAAAACTAAGTAATCTAAGTACAAGAATG
Source organism: Homalodisca vitripennis (assembly GCF_021130785.1). NCBI lineage: Eukaryota > Metazoa > Arthropoda > Insecta > Hemiptera > Cicadellidae > Homalodisca > Homalodisca vitripennis. The sequence goes on from NC_060210.1 coordinate 49,736,440, forward strand.
AAACTAAAAAATATACTGAGATAACAAAAACATAAAGATAATTATCAACTACATCTTACTTTATATATAGAGAGAAATATAGGGCCTCTAAGGCTAGCCTGTTCGGAGGTTCCAGCATAAAAACAATAAATAAACAAATAGTTATCAGCGAACAAAAATCACACAAAAAATAAACCAAATTCTCGCTAAGGAAAAAAAATATATATTTAAATAAAACTATTCAAAACAAGATATTTAAATCTGTATAACCTGATTTAAATTTGAATTTACATCTACTTAGAACTAATGTGTTTGTCAAAATGATTAAGAGGATAATAATGAAAATTTATATAAAAACCCAAAGTGATAATATTAAAAGCTAAAATTGAATATTTAGAACGATGTCTATATTATCTATATCATGGAGCCACTTTTTTAGTTTTTTTTTAAAATACAATTTTATTTGTTGAGTTTTTAATGTGGCTTGGCAGCCTGTTAAAAAACCAAGGTCCAGTAAAAATAAAAGATTTGGTAAAGAATGTATTTTTCGGCTTTGGAACTTCAGCATTATCTGCATTTCTAAGTTTACTTTTGTATTCATTAATTTGATGAACAGAAGTTATCATACTAAAATAACATTTTAAAATCTTAAAAACGAATAAATGTTTCAAAGGAAAAACTTTCAACTGTTTAAATAGTGGACGAGAGGGTTCAGTTATTTTTTTTGAAGTTATTATTCTGACAAAATGTTTTTGCTGTAAGTATATTGAATTCATATTTATGTTATAAGTACCACCCCAAAGAAATAACCCATATTCAATACGACTTTGTACAAGTGCAAAATATAGCATTCTAAGTATGTTTGAGCAACACATATTTTTCAGAAAATAAAAGAGTCTAATTACGTTATTTAACTTTGTTTTAATATTTGTTATATGATTTTTCCAATTAACTTCTTGATCTAAAATAACACCTAGGTATTTCAAATTTTTAGTTTTTTCAACGATTGAACATTTATTTGTTAAACAGATACTTAAGCTTGAATTCATAATACAACCTGCACATTTATAAATTATGGGTGTTTCAAACGATACATCTTTTCTTAAGCTAAAATGAATATACATCGTTTTTTCAGTACTAATTAACATATGGTTCATTTTGAACCACCACTGTATTGCTGTCAGATCTTTATTCATAGCAATATGAATATCAGCCAAATTATCTTTTACGTAACTGAGCGCAGTGTCGTCCGCAAAAGACGTCACTTTACCTTCAAATTTTGCATTACATAGGTCATTTATATATATATATTATGAAAAGAATTGGCCCTAAAACGGATCCTTGAGGAACACCGTGAGAAATTGTACCAGGTTCGCTGTATGTGTCACACACTTTGACACATTGACGTCTATTTTTTAAGTAGCTTTCAAACCATTTGTTTGTTACTCCTCTGATTCCAGATTTATGCATTTTATCAAGTAGAATATCATGATGATCCACAGTATCAAAAGCTTTTTTTATATCTAAAAAAAGGCCACTAGTACATTTATTTAGGTTTAAACCGTCATAAATGTTTGACATGAAATGCATTAGGGCATTTTCAGTGTTCATATTATCTCTAAAACCAAACTGATTTTGACTAAAAAAACGCGTGTTGTTAAGAAATTTTAAAAGCTTCTTTTTCATTATTTTTTCATAAATTTTTGAGAAACAAGAAAGTAATGAGATTGGGCGATAATTGCTACATTTACTGTTTGGTCCTTTCTTATAAATAGGAATTACAACTGCTTCTTCAATTGGTTTGGGAAAATACCATGTTCAAAACTTGAATTTATCAGATACGCAAGAATTTCAACTATTTCCCGTGCAACTGTTTTGATAAGATTAGAACTTATATTGTCTATACTAGGAGAGGTATTATTTTTTAAGGAATTTATAGCAATAGTTACGTCTTCTTTGAAAATAGCTTCTAAAACATTGATCTGACTTGATACACATCGTCAAAATAGCTTTTAAAACTTAAAGTTGAAAAATTCATAGGCAAATTGCTATCTAAATCTAAGTTATCTATTATGTTCAAAAAATATTCATTAAACTCATTTGCTACAGTCCTTGAGTCGTATTCAAGTTTATCATTTATATACAATCCAACAGATTTTGAATTAACTTTCATTTGATTAGTTATGCCATTTAAAACCTTCCAAGTATTTTTTGTATTAACTTCACATTTTTCAAATTGTACTTTATAGTAATTATTTTTTAGCGCTCTTATTTCATCTTGTAACTTATTTCTAAATATGGTATAATAGTTTTTCAGATTAATATTATTAGGATGATTTTTTACAAGTTTGAATAAGGAGTTTCTCTTTTTAATTTTTCTACAAATAAAATCATTTATCCAAGGTTTTATTTGTTTTATTTTTTTATTAAAAGTTAATATTTCTTCACTTTGTTTTATATATATATATATATATATATATATATATATCTGAAATAAGTCAATGAAAGAGTCAAAAGCAGACGACGGGTCCTGATCGTTGTAAACATCAGACCAGTCGGCTTCACGCAACAGCTGTCTCAGCTTATCATAGTTGACGCGCGTCCTGAGCGGCTGAGAGGTTGGCAAGGGGTCTCCCCATCCCCACCGGCCAGTGATAAGCGCACACACAACAGTGAGTGGTCAGTGATACCGGCGTGTATTGTTGAGACATCAACTAACATCCTGTATCGGCACGCAATACGGGCGAAAACATGATCAATACAGGTGGCCGAGTCTGCCGCAATCCTTGTAGGCTCATGATTTAAACTTTCTAATCCATTCATCGCCAATAACCTCAGATAGCTATCAACAAGTTGCGTGTTTTCTAATATATTTATATTCAAATCACCAACAATAAAAAAATATTGATATTTATTGAAACTATTAAAAACTACTGAGAACTCATTAATGAAAGAATCTGTTGAATGGAAATATAATCTGTATACAGATAATAAACAAATTTCATAACCAAGAATACTAATTATAATTTTTAAGGCATCAGCTGTTTGCATTTGAACTATTGAAGAATGTATAACTGAAATTGAACTTTTAACATAAACCGCAATGCCACCTGATCTATAACTATCGTTACAATTTGAATACAAAACATAGTTAGGTATTGAATATTGATTTATTTCGTTACTATTAATCCATATTTCTGATAGAATAATTATATCAGGATAAGTCTTTTTCTGTGAAATTTCTAATAAAAATAGATCACAATTTTTCCTAATACTTCTAATGTTTTGATGAATTAGTTTAACTAAAAAACTACTAATTATTGCTGAAAAAATAAACTATTTACAAGAAAAAAATAGTTAATAATGATAATGAAGAAAAGAAAATATAGAGCTAGGAAAAAAACATACATGATATAATCTACACTTATACATACATATATACATATAAATGTATACATCTACATACACACGCACATAAAACATATTGAAACAGAACAGTTATAAAAATCAAAAAAACTAAGTTAGCTTATACCTTGCTTAAGTCAGCCTGGCAAGTTACATGGACTACTCGAGCAGATTCCTCCCTCCGTAAGAAGATCTTGCCGTTGCGGTCCCACAGGAACTTGTAGTTCTTCTCCTGCTTCAACCATCTCGCCTCGCCCAGAAGCTTCCTCCTCGTCAGCGTCAGGGACTCGTTGATGTAGACCGGCTGGTCTACCACCAGGTTCATACAAACAACGTGAAGTGTTTTGATGTCTAGAGAAAAATGTTGGTAAACTTATCCTAAGCGCTGTTATTACTGTATCGTATACTGTTAAGTAAACTATAGAGAATACTGAGTTTATACTCTGAATAAAAAAAAATAGAAAAGATTTATTACCCATCGGCGAGCCTCTATAAATATAGAGACTAAATATTCAGCCTACTGTATTACTACATTTACACACTTTAGAGTTTTCAGGTAATAATCTTTCAGAAGGCATATAATTTAATAATGTGGATCTAAAACAAGTTATAGGCTATATGATTACAGATCTAAATGTATATAGCCATTTGTATAAGGTTTAAAAGTTTTATGAAAATGTGTTGAGGTATATGAAAATTGTAAGAATATTGGCAACTTGCCTTGATATTATTTACTATAAACCTTTTATTTTATTACATCTTGTAATCTTTTTATTAAAAAATCTCTGATTCAACTAATATTATCCTAATTAATTAATTAAAACACTCAATATGAAAAAGAAATGTTTATGACAAGTAAATGTTTACTGTGAAATACATCCAATGTAAAAAAGTCGAAAATCTACAAATGTATTACATTTACTGACATTTAGTACATTTTGAATTTAATGACGTAGTTACAAATGACGTTCGATATAAAAAACAATGGAGAGAATATGAATAGAATCGGCCTTTAATATTAATTTTACCCTTGTTTATAATAGAACATTTCGCAAAATGGATAACTGTATAAATTTAAAAATATGATTAATAACAGTATTACATTGTTTAATTTTCTATCGCTAATATTTAAATCTTCGATAGAAAATTTTTATATGACTGATATCACTACTCAAACCACTGATTAGAAAAAGAAATGCATATATATTATAGGTTAAATAATGGAATATATGAATATATTATAGGTTTAAATAATAAATGAAAGTATATTCATAAAGAAATAATGGCATGTACTTTGATACACGAAAATACATCTTTCGCCTTACAAACATTAGTGAAAGGGATTACAGTATAAAATAATAAGTTGATAAAATAATAATGCTATGTAAATGATTTTATAATTAATACCTTTAATTATTTTTTTCATAGAATCCATTCTAGTAAGTTATCTCAAAATGGAACCCATTTCAATACATTATACAGTTAGGGGCCGATTCTAATCATATTTTCTCCATTGTTTTTTATATCGAACGTCATTTTTAACTACGTCATTAAATTCAAAATGTACTAAATGTTAGTAAAAGTAATACATTTGTAGATTTTCGACTTTTTACATTAGATATATTTCACCCTAAACATTTATTTATCATAAACATTTATTTTTCATATTGAGTTTTTTAATTAATTAATTAGGATAATACTAGTTGAATCAGAGATTTTTTTTAATAAAGAGATTACAAGAAACATAAATGTTACCATATAAGTTATTTTACATTCTTTGAAAAAAGATTTGCTTATACATATGTATTTATTTTTCTCGTTTGAATACCAGAAGAATAGAAAGGAAGCACGTTTAAAAGGTGGAGGTGATTAACCAACCCCATTATTTAAACATAATTAAATTTTATAAAACCAATAAAAATACCGCAACCATCGCATTTACCTTTATACACTAGAACGTTTCAAAGTCTGAGAATCCATTTTTATAGAACAAGGATTATGAACGATCAACTTTTGGTCAGTGTGGGAGGTTACTCGCTCTCCTCAATGATCACAGATTTCTCTATTACGTTCACAAACACATCCGCTCGCAGTGGGTCTGATAGCTTTTCCGTGTATTTTAACAGAAGTAAACCTCTTACTTAGCAGTAACTACGTCGTTTTTCGTTTACAAATTTACCCTAACTAAATGAAGGTGGAGTTGGTGTAAGTTAACGTACTGTACGGACTATATTTACCCGAGAATAACAAAACAAATAACGTACATTAACTCTCTCTAAATATAATTTACACGTATATAAAATATATTATTGAGATTTTTTTAAATGAAAAACAATCGTAACATTTTGCAAACATGTGACTGTAGATATAAACTCTTTCATAGAAAACACTGTAGGCCCTGAGATTAGGTTATTAGTGTATCATTTGCTACATAGGCAATGAAAAATGCATTTATTAAGTATTTATTGGAGAAACTTAATGCGAATTGTATGGATTTTAATTAGTGATGTCACAATATAGGCAAAATAAATAATGCCATTTTTCAAAAAAGGGTCTGAGGATGTAAGAAGGTACAGTAAGACAGCAGGTCTTTCTGGTAGTCTACTTTGTTAACTGGTTTACAATGATTGCTGTCTTTGGTTCTCTCTGACCTTATGATAGGATAGTTGGAGGCCAATCAAAGGCGTATCTTATACTTTGCTGGTTAGTGGAAGGGGTCGATATAAAAAACACTGACAAGCGCTTCTCGGCGTCTTTTTTTGGTTTCATTGTTAGTGGTTAGCGTTTTACTTATTGCGATCCAATTCTGTGAGGGATTTTGGATAAGTAGCTCTTTTATAGTCGAATTAAGATTTTATGATGAAAGTAATTTGTAACTTATGTTGGCTTTCTTTTACAGGGATTATTGTATAGTATCGATACAAAAGGGAAATAAGAATATTAGAATTCAATTAATAATTAAAGCAAGTTTTCGAGAGAGTAAAGGTCGTTGCAAGTAATGTTCAAAGTAAAGTCTTCAAGTTTAATAATTTTTAAAAGTTACTTGTAATAACCATCTAGTATACAACAGTCAGAGTAATTGTATACTTCAAGATATAAAGTTTAAATAAATATTTTTGAGTAAAAAATTTTAATTATAGTTTGAACTTTGAGTCTGTACCAATAGTAAAAACATTGTGATACAAATGGAATGAAGAATTAGTAAGGAAGTTTTTATTCTAGTTTTATTAAACTTTCTTTTTAATAGAAACAAGTAAATTTTATTTTGAACTAAAATTTAAATTTAATTGATTTTTACGTTTTATAATAAATTTCAATTTTGTGATAAATTTTATTTTTTAAACAAAAAGTGAAATTTGATTTAGGTTATTTTATTTGAAGTAAGATAACCTTTTCTTGGTGAAACTTTTACAAAAAAGTAGCTGTATAAGCTTTCGTGAATGAAATGTAAATATTCAATAGGAAAAAGATTTATAATTTATTTGAACTTGGCTAAGCTAAAATGTCTCACACATATACACACAACAAAAATACAGTACAAGTAACAAAAATAATAATTAAAGCGTAAAAGCTCATGGAACAGTAACAAAACACACAAGAAACGTTTAAAGATCTAATAGTAGACATTTAATTACCAATTTTACCTTCTTATTACTGGGCAAATGTGTATGATAAATTAAAAAATTGTCTCCAATCAATTCAATCTCTCAAACCCATGATGGACACAAATCAAAGGCAGTTATATTTTTATTAACCTGAGATTTTATAAGAATAATAAATAATTTCAACATAACTAGTAAGCATATTAGTGCTTTAAATAAACGTAAATAGTTGCACGAACAAAAAATAGGTTTAGTTCATTAATGTTTTATATCAATATGATAAAAATCATGAAGGCAGCGTCTGGCTCCATTATTCAGTTCGTAAGTTTCTGCTGTCCAGGACCTATTGGCATGTCAAACGTTTCAACTCCTAACCTATACCCAACCAATGAGTTAATAATATTTATTTAGCTTAATTTGTGTATATTAATTGATTATTGTGTAAGACTAAACTTATTTTGGAAGTGTGTACATAGAAATTATAATGGGCCTTATAATACACCTGTATAGGATATTATATAGGTGTAAATATGCCTTTAATTCTTCTTAACATTGACCTTCCGGTGATTACGGATTCTCCTTCTGGTAGAAACCAAAATAAAAAAACTAAAGTTTACGCACACGTTCAAGGGTAAGCTGATGAAATCTGCTGTCTATCTCATGCGCTTAAGAAAGATGCAGTCTTTGTTGTGCAATCGTGGACAGTCAACACAATCAATCGCAACTTTGATCTCATATTCAATCGTTACTCAACGTATCCTTGGTATGTATGTTAATAGAGATAGACGAAACTCAATTTTGAACTATACTCTCGCTGATGTAATATTTGCAGAAACTACCTGATATATTTGGATAACCTAATATTTTGACACTGAATTGAAAGATAACAACGTGTACTTTTTAAACAGATTTAAAATTAATTAAACAAACACTATTTAAATACTATTATTTGCGTGTAGAATACCTAACTATGTTTGCTTTTTTGCGTAATAAATTCATAAGCAAATAATAAATCCTTTTGAGTTAGTGTGAGAGACTTTCATGCTCGCCCCACATCGAAGAGCAGCATGGTTGGTGAGTGACTCACAATGGACCGGTATTTACAGTTTTACATTTTTATAGTTATAAAAGTACTTAAGGTTGAGTTTTATGCAATGTTTAAATAGTTCGAGAGTTATATTTCATACTTTAGGTCACACACAAGGACAAATTTGTGACGATGCTAATAACTGGCGAGGGAGGTTTAAAACACGCTCAGGCAACCACACATCATCACAAAAATAAGTATTTCATAAATAACCTCAAAGAATAGTTGAAAAATTCCCAAATAAAGCTGACAACGTCGTTGTCTAAACGTTTCCTAAGTACTGGCTTTACTCTTGTCTAGCAACAGAAGCAATACAAATAAGAGTTTATGAATAAGATGCGTAACCTGATTAAAAACAGGTAAGGTTACTTAGGGCTTGTAACAACATAATCAATATATAGGTCAAGCAAAGTCGTAACTGCTCTTGTGGTGAGCTTGTCATTAGCGAATGTTACCGGCCAAAACAGAACTGTCCATCAACTAGCTTGTTAATGAGGGTTAAACATTCTCTGTCCTTCCTCTCCTTTATAAATCACAATTACCAGTCAGAGCTAATTATATTTATTAGCTCTGGTCTACATAATAAAATCTATTAAGAAATAACCTTACTTAATTTTTTTAATAGTAAATAATATTTGTTAAAATTATTAGTCACTAGCTTTAAATAACTAACAAATATTCGTTAATTCTCGTTTAGTATTCACCATAAGTAATTTTCTCGATAGAACAGTGGTACACACATAGTTTTGGACGTCAGTATACACCGTGTTTTTAATCTGCACTTGAAACATTTAGTGGTTCAACCTATGAGTTCTACTACGGTTGACGTGACAGTAACTGGTGGTTGAGACGGCTGTGTTCCATATAATGGCTTTGCACTGAACTACCTTAAAAACCTCAATATCCTTGATTATTATTTAATTGGCGTATAGTAACTTCCTCTAATGAAAAATACGAGTTCACGCATGTAATACATATAGCAATAATACAAGCAAAATGTTACGCTTATGGTAAAAAAATATTGCAAGATGAATTTGATTATTTAAGAGTTAATGCATTAATATCGCAACTACAATATTAAAAAAAGATAAAATCAAAAAATTTGTACATAACAAATTTAATAGACGAGCAGCGTCAGACCCATGGTTGATGAATGCGAGGAGTTCACACACGGAGATTGGATAATCTTACTGGATTTGCTAAGGTTAATTAGATTTTGATTTCTTGTATTTTTCTGCCACATGGTTTATGGATGCTCTACTCATGGATCCGAGGATCTCAAATACATATAACTCTTTCTAGGTAACATTAAAAAGCAACACAATATGTTACCTTACCCAGTGTTTTATCTTTACTGGACAATGTATTCAGTGATATCGTCATTACCGAAATCGTCTATTAAATTAAACTTATTTTACTTAAACGAAATACAAAAATAACAGCACGTTTAATTTACGCTATCATTTTAAAGTATAGTTCATGTGAGTTTTGTAATTTAGTGTAAAGTAGGTTTTTATTAGGCTAAATTGTTGCACATTACAAGGTTTTTCAAATAAAGGCAGTTAGAACTAAATAATTTTTTATCATAATACTAATCAATACATAATTATTAACTGTTTCAACGTTTATTTTGATATCGAAAATCTCCTGCACTCTTGGGTTCATCCAAACCATCTAGTTACATCGAGTAAATATTACTCATTGTCCCTATAATATACTCGTACATAGTCATCACCACTATATGGTTCCTATAGTGGCCCGTAAATTGCTTCATGTTCTAATATTGATCAATCACCGTGAGTATATTACGTTATGTTGTGATGAAATAAGGTTTAATTTAATCAAATTTCAAATTATAAATAAGCACTATATTTCAGTTTAACAAATTCCAGTTGCTAAAATTATATTTTTACATTATAATTTAATGCCTTAATAAAAAAAAAACAATTCCACGAATAACATTTTATATAAATCAACTTCAATAATATTTATTCAATACTATTAATTGTGTGGCCAAATTGCATAAAAATCTAAAATGTGATAAATGTGTTAAAAGGCTAACAAGATTTTCAAAACTTCGTTTTTTTCAATTTTTCATAATTAAGAGAAATACTATACACAATACATCTTCAAACCTTGTATTGAAATTAGAAAATTATAACTCAATAAAAACATTATAATACAGACTGCTACTACTGCTACTTAAAAATATCTTTACCGAAGATTTTGTCAGACAATCTAAAAATAGGTGGATGAATTGGAGAATTCCTAATTACTCAAAATAAAATATCGTTAGACTATATGTAATAAGTTGGCCTAATGCGTGTTAGAAACCAATTTTTCATCCTGCTACTAGGCGAACGACAAAATGATTTATAAAAGTAAAAATGTAATTTATCAGTTAACATTGCACATAAGAAAAAATAATCATCGTTGGTTTCCTAACACGCATTAGGCCATAAACAAAATTTTAAACAGTAATTCAGTATTCACAGAAAGTTATATAGTAAGTACACGAAGATGAAAGTATTTAATATTAAAATCAAAAGTGCCTTTTTTCTGAATAAAATATGAGTTAATAGATTGTATTTATTATGTATCAATTTTCTTCTAAATTCTTTCTCATTTCATGATATTTAAAACATTTCAGTGAATTTATATTTATTTATGTTAATTCTGTATTGGTTTTTTTTCATTTATCGTTTCTTGTAAAAGGTAAATGCCGAAATATTAAAGGACATTTATACCAAGAAGCCTATTTAATGTTTATACAATATCTCCAAACTTGATTTAAAAAGTAAAATTGGACTAAGGATGAAGCTTATACAATCGCATTTGAGGAACTAGGAAAGGATATTGGTTTTATGGCACATTTAACTGTAAATGTTACTAAAAATATAAATGCCAATAGTTATTCGTAATCGGATAGAACAGGGCGAGAGAGCATTAAAAATGCATTCCTGCGGTGATACGAAGTCAACTGCCTGTATACGTGGTCTTATTGAACTAGTGGACCAATATATTCATTACATTATAAACTTTCTTGGTATCTACACGTTGTAAATGTTAAATTGAAACTTTGAAAGCTAATATGCGGGTTCTCTCATCAGGTGTTAACCGTGAATCGGTGAAGGACCTACGTACAGTCAGTGTTGCAGTATGGTATCCTGGCGTGGAGAGGGGTGTCAGATAATGTTTTTGAACCATGAACCATGTGCACAGAGGTCACTTACAAAAATTGTATTGAAGAAAGATTATAGATATTCTACTAAAGCTCTGTTTACCTAATTCCCAGTGTTAAATGCTAGGAACCTATATATAAAAACGTATTATTATTATGTGAACTTATATCAAGATTAACAAGACAGAAACTTTGTTTGAAATACGGTATAGTTACACAATAAGACAAAAAACTTATTACGGATTTTATACTCCTATACTAAGTCATGGTTCGGAACTCATTAACTTATTTTATCTTGCTCAAGCCATCTTTAGAAACTTGCCCGAGGAATAAAAGCAATTCGTTACTAAATGGAAGTAATTGTCAATAAGCAATGTCAAAAAGCGTTGGGGCTGTTGCGTTATCCTTACATTTAAGTACTGTATAAAATGCATTTTTAATGAATCTAAGAACATATGGCTACATCAATTTCAAAAATGTCAAAGGAGTTTTTTATTCTCATAAGCAGTGAGGGGGCCGAGTCACTTATCTCTGTTCACTACAGACGGACGTAGACTAACTGATAACTGACTATTTCTAATTCTAAAAACTTCAACTCGAATCAACGCACAGGCCATTAAGGCCCATGTAGGTTCTTTTCCCATATTATTTTAAACTATACAGAAACTATGTATCAAATTAAATGCAGATATCACTGAGCATATGTGTATATAGCCTATTTTTATTTCTCTCTTTATTTCAATATATGGATTTATTCCTTTGTGATATAAGACTTTTTAATATTAATTAGCGTTAAATTAATTATTGTTCATTATTTTAAATTGTATTATTTGAATATTTTTGTATATTTTATTACCATTAGATATCCAAATGCTACCTTTGTTTTCTTTTTTAATATATAACATTTACTTCTGTTTTTCATTATTTTGTGGAAATAAATGTGATTTGATTTAATCAAGTATTCTGATTGATTATTGAGGTAAATTATAAAGTTATTCTAAATTGTAAAAAAGTATGTCTACGACTATACTTTATTGATTAATATTCTTATCTAAACACATCCACTGCTGGCGGCACTCATGAATGCCCGCAACGCAAGCATGTACAGTGCTGTTGGCCTTCAAGAGTACCGCGCGACCAAACTACACTCAGTCCGTCGAGGCGATTGTAGTATTTTGTGTGCTTGTTTAGAACATCTGTAGCGACTCTGTGGACGGTCTGGTTTGTACGGTGCGGCACGGCACTCATGAGTGCCATATTGCACAATATTGTCGCGTTGTGTTCGCGAGGTTGTGGACGTACTGTGGTGTTATTACCTACGTTTTGTGGTAAGTGACTATAATAATGGCAGCAAACGGCCCTTCTACATCGGGGACAAGAAATATTCAGCAGGTGGATGAAGTGTGTGAGGCACTCCGCAGTGCCAACACATAGTGAAAGGTGCACGGTGCTGGGGGCACTCCGGCGTGCCCCCATTTTGAACTGCCCCATAAGTCAAAATACAACATTGGAAGCTACTTTTATCCATCGCAGACGTCTAATTACAGCATAAAGGTAAAATTATTTATTTTATAAACATTTTTCAGCACGGGTATGATGTAAAATGTTTTTTACAGGTAGTAGGCCTAGTAAATATGTTAAGATCAAAAACCTACTATATACATTTAATGATTTATGTAAGAATAGTATAACTGCTTTATATTGATATACTCTTCCTGCACAGGGACCTGTACTATTTGTGGGGAATATTTCTCAATTAAAACTTTCGTAGATTTTAAAGTCTATATTAAAGCAATTTTTATGCCTATATATTTCTTAAATAAATATTATTTTTATTTGAGTTAATTTAAGTCTATAAATGCAAGTAACGCCGTGCGACAAAGCACCTCGTAACATGTTTAAGATAATAAACATTTTACGGGTTCATAACCTAGTAACTGCACAGGCCGGCAGTGTCAGCTATTTACCATTTTATCCTTGGCACATAAAAACTTATAGTAGAATAAATGTTTCTATAATTTACTGTATATACACTGTTTACTATTATATACTGTAACTTTAAATCAATAACGTTCCTCCCAAACAATTAGTAATATAAATAGTTTTACCTTGCGGAAGTTCAGTAGAAGAGAAGGACTCACTCTCGAACTATAAAGTCATTTTTCACTTCCTTTCAAGGTTAAGCCTCAACGAGTCCAATTTGTTTATCAAACATGACACATTGGGATTTTAACACGAAATGATTTCTTATTATTTCATCCTTATAATAATGACAATAATGTTTGGTAAATACTTTTTACCACAACTATCCCATAACGGGAATAAATGTATTTTTCCATTTCTCTGTCTATTTCAACTTCCGTTTAGTTAAATATCACTATAATATTTAAAATAGAACTTCACCTATATTTACGCATGTATGAAGTTTTAGCAGTATTCCTGTCATGAAACTAGTTTTGGACTAATACAAAATCATTATCTCTAAAATGTAAAAGTACGACCACACTATAAGGTCTATTTTGTACACTTAGGATCAATATAATATTTAAATACCTATATTTTAAATATATAATTAAAATTTTTTAACATATTAGAAATATATAAAGATTACTTAACCCTTGTGATTTTACCACTCGAAATATTTGTTTTGAAAACTAAAAAATAAAGCTTATAATTTCCACCAAACGTTGCAATTGTAACAACTAAATTAGTATAGTGATATTTTTACGGTAAATGTGATAAAAACTAACCTCACCCTCACAGATTTTCCAAATGTAGACACACTGCGACGTTACAAGAGTGCTTTATTTGACCGGTGCATTTTAATTACACACGGTTAACATTCTGCGAGGAAGCTATGACAATTAAGGAAGCCGTTTTCAGTCTTTGTATCGTTTCATGATGACATATGGTGCAATTAAGCCACAAAAGTAGAGGTTTTACATGTTGAAAGTTTCATGCATTAGACCTCCCCTCAAACCTAAAGAAAAAAGAGAATTGGTTTTTGCCTACGTGAAATGCTTCAAAGACGCTAAGCCAATTGCCGCAGATGGACATGAACCATCATAGAAGTATTTTTTTCATATTTAGCAATGAATTGTCTTTTCATTTCATAGGTGAAATCTATCTTCAGATTTATTACCATTCAGATTTTCCTTGATTAGGTTGTGTTTCACAGCAGTGTTGGAATTATAAAATTCAACACACCACGATACTAAGTGATAATATGCGTGTTTGGATAGACAGGCTACTTTTATCATTATATTCATATGAAAAAGCATGTAAAACCTAAATAATATGGGCCAATTCGTTCTTTATTTACCATTAGGACAGAGAAAGATAGGCAGACAAAAAGATGGATAGATGAACCAACAGAAGCTAAAGGCTCCTTAACAATGATAATTTACAAGAAATTCAAGTTCAAGACAATTTTATATTCAGTTTGTAAACTTCTTTATTACTGTTGTTAAAAGAACACTACGCATTTATTAATTAAGACGACAAATATTAAAACTAAACTATTGACAACTGTGTTTTGCATTCATTTTATCTCACATTTGAAAGCATGAGTTAAAATATTTTATTAATATAAGATCATGTTTTTCGGTATTATGTTGTATGAGTTTATCAACAGATATTATTAGACGCAGTTAAACACAATTATTTATTTGTTTGAGAGGAGAATTTGGATTTTATTAGTAGCAGCCTAGACATAAAAGCTCACATGTTTACTGTAAGGACACCGGTGAAAGTGCCACAATCAATATTGGGGCCAGAAGCGCAAGGAACTCTCTGTGTGTGTCATAATCAAAGACATGATTGATGGCTATCACCGACTGAATACTTGTCAAACTGTCTTTGCGCTCTGTATTGAAAACGTCGAGTTTTTCTTCATATGTATTTAAAATATTGAATTTTGCAATACAGTTTAAATAAAATAATTATTAGTATTTAAATGTTAAATATATTGTAGTTTTATGTAACCAGAAACGTATTGTAAAACATTCTTGGAATATACCTAGGTTAGCTTCTAAAGCCCATTAGAAATATACAGTAAGAACTAAAAAAAGTTATTTATGGAAAAAGTGTATATATAAAGAGTGCTCCATAACTTGACCTCTATGAAAGATTTATTTAACCTTGGAATGGTTATGAGCTAACACATTTTATTAGTTATTTATAGTTTGTAACCTGTTCCTGAGCCATTTTATAAATAACAGCAAATTTAATGATTTGAGAATTTTTTACTTAAATATCCGTAGTCTTAGAATGTTTTTGATGAACTTTTGGTTTATTTAAATAGCTTTTCATAAAAGTATAAAATAATAATCTTAATTGAAGAGTGGATCAAGGACGGTTAACAGTCTAAGTTCTCTATATCTGTGTTTAGCCTCTTTCTTCGTGATCTACCTAAATGTTGGAGTATTTTTATCTATGTAGAACCCAATATTTATTGTAGCCACCGTCTTGTCTTGTTTCCTACGGCCGAGATTATCAATATCACTTTTAAAGACAGTTACAACAATAAACGTTTTTAGACAATCTAAATTAGTTTTAATCAATGATACTTATATTGGGTTAAGTTTGTAACTATTTAGAATAAATACTATTATAAAAGCCGCACAATTATTTTAAAACCTCAAACTGTGTAAGTTAATCATTATATTCATTAACTGTTTAAATATAAGTTACACTATTTAACCCGTGAAAGGTCCCGTGCTATCCACATCCGTAGCTGCTATCTAACATTGTGATTTTGCATATTACCCTTATTTTTATGCTTATAAATCCTATTTTACACTTATTACACGTATTGTATCTGTTTTTGAATAAGTTTTTACTTATTTTAGTGTAAAGAAATAATAACTTTATTTTCATTTTTTTTTTAATAATGCATTTCTTAATTTATAAATATCACATGTAAATAACACATTTTAGTTTATTACAGTGCAATAAACAATAAATAAAGTTAATTTATTGAAAAAGTAATATTGATTATTAGATTTATATAAACTTTAAATATTCGACAAAAAATAACAAATTCAAATACAAAGAAGTGCAGAATAAATAGTTATTGTTTTTTTTTCTGTTGCACGATTATGGAAACATTGCATGTTTTTGCAATATTTTCTATGCAAGTACACAAAACTCTTCAATTCAACTAAGAAAAATGCTATCCAAATTATTGGCCATTTAAATTATAATAATAATAAATTAAATTAAATGGTCAACGGAAATGTTTGCTTCAAAAACAGACACTAAAGTAACGATATCGAACTAAACATTGTATTGACAATAACATGTTTGCACTAACGGGATTATTCACCTGCGTAGATGCCGCCTAATAAATGTACTAACGCGGTCGGTCATGTGTCGAGATGACGACTAACAAAGCGCCGAGTGTGACACTCCTCCTTCCAGACATGGCTATGGATTAATCATACCGTGTTCGACTGAAACGATTGGGATTATAGTCAGTGAGGCACTTATAAAGTATCGGAAGGATGTATCATTTAATAAAAAAATGTCATCACACCAATTACGTTTTTAGGTCCCATCTAACAAGGGCACATCTCACGGGTTAACAACGTTGGCTGATAAATGACTTTTTGTTACGGGTTTTATCAGTCCCAGTTTGAATAGGAAACTTACTTTTCATATGTGTGATATATCGACTGAGCGCCGTCATTTAATGCGATTCTCAATATTTCACAAGTTCAATTGCTAATTTGACAATTTTTGTGATTCTTGTTTGACAATATGTGCGTCTGCTAAAGATATGCCTACTGCTTCCACATTGTAGTCCATTAGCAGTTCCTTCTCAGATTTACACAATTCCTCGACTAACGCTTACTATGCTAAGAATCTGTTGTGTCATTGTTCATGGTCATTATGGTAGCCTCCCGTTTGAAATTAATCAAGACCAAAAACATCACATAATGTAAATGGCTGGTTGGATTTAAAATAAAATCAGGATAACAAGTATCTTTAGTAAGACATCCGTCGAATAAAATCCGTTGCAGTTCTAGTTATGACAAATGGAACATGCCAATTTTCATGACATGGAGATTGGTTTGTATTTGAAACCATTGCTAATTAACATGTTCTTCAATAACATGTGTGCTTTCATTCAATTAAGTGTCTTAACGTTGTGATTAACACAGTGGCTTTCTGTACATCTTTGCACTATATATACTCAATTTTTGAACTCAATTGCTTTACACGCTATGAAACTAGCAATTTATAATTAGCTACATCATCAAGCTACTGCTGTTTTACTGTATCGTGCCATTTGGAGATAAGTTGTGTGGTCTCAAAGCTTGACTTATCGGCAGGTTTGGTAGAGATATGTTTATGCTAAGCTACCGTATAAACATTTGGGTTAATTGTGAGAGACAAGCATTGTAGTATCCAATGTTCCTATTAATGTTTTTTTTACATTTATTTTTATTGTTATCCATTCCCGTTTGTTTGTATCGCTACTAATATATAAACATATTTTAATCTTAAAAATAATAATAAAACGTAATTACTGTGCATGGTATAAAATTATATCATTTTACTATCTTGTTTTAAAATCGTTTATAGCAAATGAATATTAGAGCCATGGAGCGAATTCCACTCTCTTTTTCATCTTTACATTTCCACTAACATTACGGTACTCATTCGAATACCAAAAAACACAATAATATTGCTTTTAAAACCTATGTAAATGTTTTAGATAAAGTAACTATGAAGATATTATGATTAAAGATTAATACGAGTATATTAAGACTTGGGAGTGCCGATGGCCGAGTGGTCTAAGACGTTGGACTTAGAGTCTGAGTTAGAGATAGCGCAAGTTCGAATCTTGCCTATGACCGTTGCACTTTTTATCAGTACCATCGACCTTGTACTATATCGACTCTCCCCCTATTCTGTTTCATAAGATCCTCGCACAGGCCAGTGGCCCATGAGGACTGGCAGAATAAGGCATAAAAGGAGATCGGCTTCTCCTTTAAAAATAATTATTTATAAAATGTTTAGGATTTTACACTTATCTTTTTTATATATAAAGTTGCCTCAAATTCTATGTTTTATCATCTCAACAATGTGGTATGTTTTGTCGTGATTATATAAGAGATATTTGACCATATTATTTCAGTTAAAATCCGTTAAAACACTTTTTGATGTTCGGTGGACGATATATTTGTCTATTACTACGCATAATTTGTTATAAACAAACAAGTAAAACAGCACTACTTACTTCATTAGGTTGAAAGTTTATACTAGACTTAAGAGTAATCTTAACTTGTATTATCTATCGTTGCCCATATATCAATGAGAATTTACATGATGTGCTTCCACTTGATATATTGGAAAACGATTCAGTCAGTGCATTGCTAAATCTTTTGCATACATTTTATTTTCATTCTTCATTAGTTAGTTATAAACCAATGACTATTTTGTTCCTGTCTATTCTGGTAACCAAATCAAGGAACAATTTATTTGAAAAAATCACGAGTTAACCAATTTTAACTGATAAAGTTAACCAGCTGACTGCATTAGGCATTTTTTAAGATTTTTGAAACTCCAATTAAACTTAAATCACCGACAACCCTCTCAATAATTCCGTTTAATTTATCAATAAGCACTCCGGTCTCGACAGTAGTAGAACTCAGAGACAAAGTCCGACAGTACAAGCACTTATGTAAATTGGAACTGCCACTTAGGTGATTTAGTCAGTAATATCGACATCAGAGAAAATGCAACCAGTAATTTCCTTTTCTATTTCTGTCCTTTTCCTCGCGTACATATACCAACACTAAATAAGAGAAACACGAATCAGCGACAGCTTTAATCTGTACAAAAACTGTCTTTCTAGAACTTCTTAAGTAATGTTGTTTCTTTATTTTTTATTAAAAATTACCTCCTCTTCTATGTAACAATATTATTTTTGTTACTATAATATATATATATATATATATAATATATATACTATATTATACTATAATATAATACTATAATAACTAACAATAAAAAAATAACATGTCTGTCTGTGTAAACCGTCCAACCAGAGTCAGCGTTACGTTAGAAAGTTTTTCATTTTTTCCATAAGTAAGGTTCTGCAGGAACACTCCCAGATACGAATTAAATACATCAGATATAGTGTTGCGGGTTGTTCCGTAATATGTGGAGAAATATATTACTCATAGCAGCATATTTATATTGGATTTAACGACACATTATCTAAAAATAACGGAAGGTATGCACGGAACAATCATAAATATTATTTACCGATATGATCAGTCACTAGGCGGTCCCGATTAGCTTAAAATAATTTCTAGTTTCACAAACAATATGCGAAAAAATTATTTCCTGTAAAGTTATTTATATAAGTAAACATAAATTAAATTGTTTCTTTCCATATTTGTGCATCCCTTATTAAATATTGTTATCAAAGCAGTAGTATGATAACTGCTAATTGTGAAACGCTTAGAGCAATATCTTTTCTAATTTTCTTCACAAATTTGAGTAGTATATCTGTCCAATCTGTTATAACGTACATGTAAAATGGAACACTGCTCGCTGTATTTTACGTACTAAAGTGCCATGTGCACTTTGAAACCTGGAAAGGACATGAGTGTTGTTCTGCTGAACCTAAGTTCAGTGAGCACGTACTCCATTAGAACAGACACATTCACACTGAGTTACGTTACACCGTCAGATGGTCAGGTACAGTCTGGCTGTAGGGTATTACAAAACAAACTCTGACTGTGTTTCTGTAACTCACTGGTTTCTATGGATATAACTTCTCTGGTATTATTGCAAACAAAAACTCGTGATATCCTAAAGAAGGCAAGTATGGTGTTTATGCAGCACATTTTTTATGTTTGTCAACAGTACCTGATTTAATGATTATTTTATATTTAATATTAAACTATATTTCGAATAAAACCCAGTTACAAGAATCATGCAACACTTAAAACTATCTGATTATTGTTTGTATTAAATAAATTAGTTTATAAATTGCTAAATATACTCTTAATTGTTAAAAATTTGATTACTATTTTTAGTATTTAGTGTACACTGGCTCATTCGATTATATGCCAGGTAAAACTTTGTATAGGGTAATACCATACATAATTTAAAAATTGATTTAAATTAACGTTTTAGTCTATACGACAAGTTCCAAATACACTATATGTCTTGCCATGAATCCAGCTTAATGATTCACTTATAAATTTATTGTAAAACTTCATTTCAATGATTTTTTTTCATTTACAGCTCCCTGAGAGATTAAGGAACTCAGTTGTCTTAATAGTCTGCATAATAAGTTGTTATTTTACAAACGCACTGGTGATTAAAAAATAAAACATGATTTAAACATGGAATTTTATGAAAAAGTTCTTTCCAAGTAGTATATATCAAATTTCGTACTGTAAATTTTATGTATGTTTTAGAATTTAGGTATGTATGTAAAGACAGAATTTAGTGCAGGCATAACGACTTCTGCTATTGAGGAGGTACTGAACTCAAAACTAGCTCATACCTCCCTACTCCATAAATATTTCCAAGATATTTTCGGACATTTTATATCGTTCAGTAATAAAATACAATTAGTAACACTACGTTTCGAGATCTGCAATCTGGTCTCTTCTCAGGTAAATGACTAAACTAATACATAACTAAAACCTAGATTAAAGTAAACAAAACATACCAGAGTGCTGTGGCATTAATAAGTCACAGAACTACAATAACCATGTTGTGTTTATGTTCCATGCACACTAACACTACAAGATACACATGATAAATATTGAATCCCTTAGTTCCCGTACCTAGTATTTATGCTGGTAGTTAAAATATTTAACTTATCTTTGTTGTAACATAATGTTTGTTCTAATTTAATTTGCCATTGTAGTTCAAGTACAATAATTTAAGTCGCTTTTTAATGTTACACATATGCAATACGTTATTCATTTATCGCAAATAAAAACAGTATGAAAGACATTACCATATTTTTAAGTGTTCGTAATAAAATGCTTTAATTTTGTTCAATGTTTTCCAAAATAAAGTTATATAATACTATTTTGTATAAATAATTCTCAAATTTAAATAAAAATAGTTAAAGAAGTATGAGAGCACAAATTTATCCATACGTGGTTAACTAGCTTAAGGGAAGTGCTCTGGAACATCATAAAAAACTAAAAATATCAAAAAATACATTGAAATAAATCTGACTCATATACGGTACACTAATATAAATGTTTTCACTTTTAAACTTCAATATGTCTTATCCTATGAAGTGTCTTCAGTATAAATATTAGATAACTGGAGGAACGTGAGGTTGAAGCTTTCCCCAACAGTAAACATATCTCCCAGGAGAAACGTTAGGGTTGAGTTGACGACGTGGAGCCAGAACTTTATCACCTGTCATCATTCTCACTCGTGTCTTACATCACACTCTAAATTTGAGATAACTGGAGGAACGTGAGGTTGAAGCTTTCCCCAACAGTAAACATATCTCCCAGGAGGGACGTTAGGGTTGAGTTGACGACGTGGAGCCAGAACTTTATCACCTGTCATCATTCTCACTCGTGTCTTACATCACACTCTAAATGTGAACTTCTATTCTTTAAGCAAACTTCTAAAATAAATAGATACGAAAGTTAATATTCAAACTAAAGTACTAATTCTGAACCAAATTTACTCATGTAATGGGTCTTGGTATACAATTATGACAACGCGACGTCGTGAACTGTATGTTTCTTTCTGCTACATATATTATATATAACCATAAAGTGTATTTTGCTTTTCTATGTGCACTGATACAATTATAAAACACGTCATATTATTTACGCCCTACGTAAAGGAACCCTTGAGTAATTGCAGGTTACGTCTTGTAGATAAGTCGCACTAGCTATAAGCAGTTTGAAGGTCCCCTTTTCTATCTAATAGCGCAGTTATAAGCTTAAATGTTTAGCTCACTGATAATAAATTAGTATAATCTTACTCATTTACTATAGTTGTGATTAACTTGGCAAGTGACCAAAAACGTGAGTCTATCTTTGTACGTACATTGATGCACAAATATGGCCTATTTTAGCAGAGTGAGTGTTGTAAATAGCACAGGTGTCTTTTACATATTGTGAACACATTGATAGTATAATATTATTATGGAAATACTCCAATATATCTAGTATGAAAAACTGGATGTTTGACAAAAACTGCAATCTGCCCTTCTCTTTACATGTAACATCTTAAATATTAATGTTAAGCAAATATAATAAACATATTCAATAAAACTCGGGCACAAGTTACGACTTTGAGATCCTTAACACGACATTTAGAGTAAACTGTGAGCTGAAGGTGTCTGTAAATCCTCTACTCCCCAACCCCTTCAGTCCTTTGTCCCTTATCGACTCACAGGATTACCCTTTAAAATTGTAATAATCTAGTTTTGTATTTTCATATTAATATTCATAAGAAGTGATTAAAACTGTTTTCTTTGCGCCTAGGCGAATTAAAAAAGTATTACATTTTTAAACGATTAATATTTTTCTTTCTATGTTGTAAAGCATTTATACACTTTATTTCATGTATATACGAAATAGTTGCATGTGCATTGTTTTTACAGAAATATCGTATAAGACACAGTATCACAATGTTAAGTAAAATTGGTTTCGTACGTAATATTACACTATATGTGTGTAATTTCTGAGTGAAATTGAAAGGTGCTCATATAATCATTAATGATATTATATGGACCCGTACCAGTAGTTAACCACTTATAGTGTACTTTGTATCTTCTAAATTATCTACAGTTTTTGTTTAAGCGGCTTTTTCCTTTAAATTGTTCTCTAAATCCTACTAATTATTATTTTAATGACAATTTAACCTCGATATAATTATGAATAAACGATTTATTTCCCAAGTATTTTATTGATTGAATTATTAGCGAATATTTCCTGAACATGGTAGCGTAAGTTAAATCTTGCTTGTGCAGTTGCAAATAACGTACTTTACACCTACCTAAGATAAACCTACTTGTAATCACAGGCAATGTCTAACAAAAGCCTGGACTTGGAATAAACCAATGACAGTGATGTAGAACTAGCACATTCTCTGGCTGCCTGTCTCCTTCGGTATTTTAACTCTTCGTGTCTCATAATGCCTGGCTTAATATAACATTCATTTTTTACTCGAATTGTTCACACTCTTGGACATTTTTCATTCTCTCTAAGGGAGTTTTCTGTTTCATTCTTTAAGACTTTAAGCTTATAAAATTACTTTAAATTTAAATAAAATTACGATCAATTAATAACTAGAAACGTGTAAGATACATTTTAATCATGAAATTATTTACCTTCTAATAGCACATAAAAATCATATTGATATTCCATGTAAGTTGATTTATGAATACTGAACAGGTTTTGTGATGCTTTGGAATATATGAATTCAAAATAAAATTGTTTTTAGTTAAGTAAGAGGGGTTTTATAAAGACTGAGTAATAACAAATGTTAATAAAAAATATAAAATGTACCAAGAAAGGCAAAGTTTAATAATTATGTACATATTTCCAAACGATCTTTTATAAGGTTTATCGATTTTTGTGTTACTTCATCACACTTATAATTTCTTAAACATCTGAATACTTATCATCCCTTTGGAAATTGAATAGTATAATTGGTAGCATATCCATCAATTAATATATCTTTCAAAATTAAAAATCCAGCATATTTGTTATTCTTTAATTTTTTATACTTCTTAAGGAAAAATATTTTCCACAACACACATAAGCTTCGAGTAAAAAAAGTAAACTACTTAATGAGTACTTTATGTCAGTTAATGATATTTTAATGTAAATTCCCAAACGTATTAGCCATTATATAATTCCTTGGCTTTCACAAGTATTCTCTTGCAGTACATCAAGGATGCCATATATACTCCTTTTTAAACATTCGTGAAATAATTAGCAGTCATTATAAATATCCACAACTCCAAAAATATTTTTAAAGAATATAAAAAGCCTGATTTCAGTAGTGAGGGAGCAACAAGGTTTTTTAATGATACGAATTTTAATACAACATTTAGTGTGGAGTAGATCCTGAAAAACAAAAGTATCCGTATGCATATGCTACAAGACTTTAAAAAGTGTGCATGTAAATGCACAATTTTTAAAGTCGTGTGAATAAGTCTGTGTAAACAAAGCGGGTTACATTACAAAATTAAGGTCTGCTTTATTTCTAAATATATAACCTTGAAACAATTAGAATTATTTTAACTCAGGAAGATTATTTATAATTTGGTTTTTCTGCTTCATCGTTTGTTTGTTAAAGCCGACAGACATATGATACTCCCTCTATCGTTTTAAGCTTTGCAAAAGCAAGTTCCATCCAAACGCACAATTCACAACAAATAAACTTGATGAACTTCGTAATAAATAAACTGAAAAAAAATAAACTGACGTAAGATGACATAAAATCAGACGTACTGCTGATAAGTGGGAATGATTTCAATAAGAAACATATTAACCGTTATTAAATTCTAAATTTCAAATCAGCCTACTCATATTGTCGACAACTATCCAAAGGAGCAGGTGACGCCATCATCTTGAGGCAACGTGTCACTGTTGATCCTTTTTTTCTCTTTATATGATTGACTAAGACTTAGCACTTGACGAAGCAGTAGGGATCAACCTTCATTGAAACAAATATGTTTATTGTTTTCGAAATTTTATTGTGGAAATGAATATCAGTTATTTGAAGGTTGAAACTATACTGACGTATCTCAATAGACAAGAACAGGATTATGTCCTAATGGGGAATGTTAATGTTGTTGCGTTGAATAATAATGATTCTTAAACTAAACGACTATTTGAATTATTGAGGTTAATTGACCTTGAGCTTTTGGTGAAAACACCAACAGGTGTGATACCAACAACACAGACGGCAATGGACAACATTAACTCCAACCATCCGAATGTCACAGTTAATGGGGTCAATACATCCATTTTGGACCATTATGATTTTGATCCATTATGTCTGTCATTACAAAAATAACGTTTAAAAGGGAGCCGAAAATAACTAAAACAGTGAGAAACAATAGGCTAGATAACATTGTTCTCCTCGACGCTTCGCTGTCTAAAGAAAATTGGATTTTCTGAAATAATTCAAAGCAGTATAACAATACTTTAAAATGTTGACACTCTAAACTACGAGTATTATAATAAACTATTAACATGTAGTGGCCTACCAACACAATCAAGGTTTACTCAATCAAAACCAACATTAAGTGAATCATTAAAGGGAACTTTGTCTACAGAGAAAATTTAAAATAAAAAAAAAAACTACTAATGAGAAATGAACATTATCTTTCGAAACAACACAAAAGTGTTCAGAAGAGTTATCATAGATGCGAAGGCATACAATGTTCTCAATTCATTTGTTTCATCTAAAACTTATTTCAAAATGGTGTGGAACATTATCATAAATAACAATAATAAGCAATATATTCAAATCAAAGTAAAGATTGGGATAGATTTTTGGATGATTTGGTGGAGATTGCGAATGATTTTAACAGATTTTCCTCGTGTTTTGCTTGTGAGCACGGTCCTCACCTATCATCTCCGCAAGTAGTCCAGAACAACCTCAATGGAACTTACACAACCTCATCGGTTGGTGAGGATGAAGCAATTGGAGCCACCCGGCAGCTCTTAACCAAAATTTCTAACGATCTAAATCTAATGTTTGTTTGGCTCTTTAAACAATTCTTAAAGAATATCGTAAGACCATTAACCTAAATATTGGATTTATCATACATACAAGGAGTTTCTCCCTCGCTTTAAAATCTCTTAAAAGTAAATATAGTTTTCATAAAAGACGACCCTTAACAAATAATTACCGGCCTGTCCATATTCTACCAGCCTTTTTGAGGAAAACTATTCCTAACAAATGCTTCAGTTTCTGAACAAGTACAACCAGCTTTTTGATGATAAATTATCAGAAATGGCAAGTCATCGATATACGCTGTCGTAATATATGAACATCGTGATTCCACATTAATTGTATTTCTTGACTTGAGAAAAATATTTGACTGTGTAGACCACGCAGCGCTGCTTTATAGATGTGAAAAACGAGGCATGCCTTTTTGCCTCTTCAGAGGCTCAGATAATTTCTTAACCGCAGAAAACAAGTTGTTCAAATTACTAAAAAATGCTCTGAACCAATACAGCCGTGCTATGGAGTCCCACAGGGTTCAATTCTTTTCATTTTGTGTATATATACGGGGTTTAAATTAAGTACTGATACGCCTGGATATATTCCAAACGGATTGAGTTATCGATTGCAAATCTTCACAATACCTATAGTTATTGTGAAGATTAATTCCAATTACAATGTAAAAGTAATTCCAATTACTTTTTTGGAATTTTTTGAGGATAAAAGTATTACCCCATATTTTCAAAGGGAGTTAAGAGAGCTGTCACTGTAAATTTTCAAATTGAAATCTCTATCTTGTGAGATTTTATTTGAAAGGTAAATCCAAAAGAAACACAATTATACTAAGAAAACACTCCTACGCCATTTCTAGCAAAGGTTATGCGCACAAAACCCCGTACGTCTAACGGTGTAAATTAAGTCTGGATACGTGTGGATATATTCCAAACGGATTGTGATATCAATGTACAACTTTCACCAGACTTATTAATTTACTTATTGGTTTTTTTAGAGTAACAAAAATTTCACCCCAACTGGGTTAGATGGGGGTAACTTTAAAATTTAAAATTGCAACCCCTATCTTGTGACATCATTTTAAAGGCAAAAGTTATGGGCATATAACAAAACAATCATCTGTAGAGACAATGCCAATGTCTTGCGCATATCCAAACAATGCATGCGGTTTTATCTTTTAGTAAGTCTTTGATAGGCTCAGATTATTTCTTTACGCTGCATCTAATATTTCTAGTGTCCATAGTTTTAGCCTTTTTCTTACTATTTAAGGGATCATTTGCTACTATCGTCGCAGAGATGTGTTGTTAAATTGTAAAGTTAACACCTTCTATCCCACTTTAGAAATGGGAATGAAATATTTTTATCCTTCACAAAGGCCATAATAGTATTTTAATAGGAATGTAGAAGATTTTACCTCGATATCTCAATCCGTTTGGAATATTCTTCGGACTTAATGTACACGCTGTATATATCAGTGACATAGATTCATCACTTCAGCATGGAAAACCTGTGCAGTACACTGAAAAAAAGGCTCTGTTTCATTTGAAATTTAAAATCAACTTTGGAACAGCAGACTTTTGTATATTCCAACAACTGCATCCAGTATTTCAAGAGCATCAATTTTAATACAGACATTCTAAATCCAATGTTTACTACTTTGATTTTAGACCAGTAGACAGGAACTGTCCTGGTAGAAGATACCACTGGAAGAAGTACACTATTTGGTATTCCTGTGGTTATAACTTAAACGAGGATTGGCCTGGAATGACCACATTAATGACCGCTGAAAATTATCCTCAGCCAATTATTTTTTGAGATCATTAGCTAAATGCTGCCCTACTTAGGTTCTGATGACGGCATACTATGGCTTGATTTACTCCCACCTCAACTACGGGTTGGTGCAATGAATCAATTTATAACAGCGATTCAAAAACAAGCTACTCTGCCGTGCCTTTATAATTTTGGAACAACGTTGTTTTATGTGTCTTGATGTGGTAAGATAATGCATACGTATGCGATTAGAAGCAGAATTTACTACCAAACTGGGAGACACAGAACGGTAGTCTATCAACTTTTGCCTCTGTAGGTAGGCACCAAATGCCTATAAACAACTTGCTAGATTCTATAAAAATGCCTAAACGCAAAATATGTTAAAAACTCGTTAAAACACGTTTCATCGTCGGAAACATTTTAAAATTTTAAAGAGTTTCTATGATACAACTGGGAGACCGCCCAATAATACTGACACCGTTGCTGGAGGTGAGAGGATTGGCAAATGGATGGGCGTATGTATAAGTAAATTGTATGCTTGAGTGATATTTCTTGTGGTATGTGTGTCACAGTTTTATTTACAAATGTATGATAACTTTTTCAGTGCGTTGAAAGATGTTTATAGCAATGAAATACCGATATGATTTGATATATTTGTTTTATAATTTGATTAGGACTGCAATTAAATAAAATATAAAGATTTTCTCCGTTTTTATTGTGAGTTACAATTTTTGAAATTTGAAACAACTTATGAGCTATAACGGTACAAAGTTGATCAAGTTTTGAAACATAATTCAAAACTGGAATAAAATACGTTAGGTCTACCTCTAAATTGAAACGTAGACAATATTTGTGTTCATTTTGAACTATTCCATTTACATTGGATCTTTAAACAAGCCACTAATAGTTCAGATCAAGCGCTAAACTTTTTTACCTGTGTGACAACTGGTCTAAACAACGCGTCAGCCGTTGGAATTGCAAGCTGCGTAGGGATACTATTGTTATCAATAAATGTGAACTATATGCGGTGCACGTGTAAAATAAGTAGGAAATAGAACGCTTATATATTTTATAATTTCTGTTTAGAGTAGCCTACTCTTTACTTTTAGGCAGAATCCAGTATAGTTAGTTTTTAACGCAATGTGATTTGAAATGACGAGCTTAGTACTCTCTTACGGTTAAGCACATAGTCATATTATGTTAGGGTTATTTCATTACACCTCAAGTAGGTGTAACAACAGTCGCTGCCCAGGTTTCAGGACACATTAAAATCTACAAATCACATTCTACAGCATATCACTCTCTTTAGAAGTTATAACACTGTTATCTGGAATGCAATAACTAATTTAATGCAAAATAATAACAAACTATTATTAAAGTAGTTCAATGTTAGCTCAACAAAGAATTTTATCTAATAGTTAACTTGTGACCACCTTTTTATTTCAGTTATTCTTTACTAAAGCCAGCTTAAAGTTTTCAAACTTAACTGTCACTTGTCATCCGCTTTGGCCGGTTCTAACTTGAATCAGTGGATTAATATAAACTGTGCTTTGTCGTAACTCTTCATAAACGAATACCACAAGTAATAAAGTTTTTTTTAGGTATATTTAAAAAATAATATTAAAAAGCAATAATATTCTTTCGGTACGTTTTTCAAATAATAAATCAGTTTTTCTTTATATGAATTAATGTACGATTTATATTCATACTTTTGTAATAAAATCAATGTTTATTTATAACAGTTTCAGGTATACCAGTTAGTGTGTTTCTGAAATGCAAATTGGCTCAAGGTTCTTGGAATACAGAAGCCAGGCAAAGGGAATTGTTTTATCCTTGTTCAT
The DNA here is from genome assembly GCF_021130785.1 of Homalodisca vitripennis. Classification (NCBI taxonomy): domain Eukaryota; kingdom Metazoa; phylum Arthropoda; class Insecta; order Hemiptera; family Cicadellidae; genus Homalodisca; species Homalodisca vitripennis. The sequence goes on from NC_060210.1 coordinate 49,766,017, forward strand.
AATCACCGTGTAAACTAACATTATGGTAAATACATGTAATTATAATCTTTAAATTATGACATTAAATAGCCATGTTCATTTAAAATCTGTTATAAGTAAGTGTGACCTCGTAAGATTACATACAGTTTGTGCAGGGGGTAATGATTAAGTGTTATTAAGACATAAGATTTCAGGTAATATAAGACTGTTTATGGTACTTTCATGCGGAAAATGTCTTCAAAAAATTCTATCCACATTATATTTAGTTTAAATTTGTAAATAAATTTTGTTTAGATATCATTCAATATATATTATGCACATACGTATCAAACGTTAAATGTTATCAATTTGGAGCCTATTTTTGAAAATTCTATACTTGTGATTAAGTTGTGGTAGGGTCTTAACAATTGGAAAATATTGCAAGAACATCAGCTGTAAATATGTTTCTTTTATCTTGGCATATGCTGAGGCATTTGCTTAGCTGTAAATCTGAGCCTCCCACAATAGCCTATACTGATTTTTAGAATTAGCTTTTTATTCCATTTTAACCATAAAGGTAAATCTGATAGTCTTTGAGGATTATTAAATAAAATTTTAATAGGAGTATTATAAACTGTAAAAGCAGCAATTACCTAATTATAATTACGCGTAAGTGGAACTCACATTATTTTACTTATGAAAATGTGTACTACTACTAAATTGTTCAAGGATGTATTTACTTCTCCAATATCTAATACAAAAAAACCTTTATTTTTAAAATATGGATGCCTTTCATATAAAATTTCAAATTTAAAAAGTGTTATTCAAAATCTTTACTATCCTTTTTCTAAAAATAAGAATATGGGTAAATTTAACAGTAAGACTTTTATTGGAAAACTAACCTGACGTCATTATTTAATTAGCTGCAATAGATGTATCATTGTAGGAATAAATAATTGAATATAAATGGTTATTCTGTGGATTATAAAAGTTTGAAAATTGTTTATGTTATTCGCAGAGCCTTCATCACTTCCGTTAGGGTATTATGATTGTCCTTACGCGTATAGTGTCTATTATACATGTAACAGAGGATAATACTTAAATAGTTACAATAAATAATATTTTGTTTTGTAAGGACCCATCTGTAAATGTTAATTACTAAAGCAAATAAAAATAATACATATATTTACTGTAATTGGTGGTAATGTGAGTTAGTAAATGACAATTTTTTTCTTTTATAATGAGATTACAAAAGAAACTGTAAAGATAAAACAAGTAAGACCTAGGATGCCTTCTTTAACACTTCACTTGCAGACTAATAATTTAATGAATGGGTAGACTGCTTGTAAGAGCAGGATAACGCAGCGGGCACATTCACATCCAAGCAGCGGCGACGCTCGACGTTGCTTGATTCAGTTCCATCCCGACAACTCCGTACTATCTAGACTACGTCATTAGTTGTCGTTAGCCTGTACAGTCCCAGAAATTATTAAAATCTAAAAACATCCAAACAATCATTAAAAATACGTTATAAAGTAATTTTTACTGCAAAAATAATCAGTTTTATTTCCTATAAGTTGTTATAGCACTGATAAGAATTATAGTTACACAGCATTGGTTTATTTGCTATTCGTACAAAATGCCAAATTTTAAGTATAGAGTGTTTATACTTTTCTTCTAAACAAAAATATAGGCATATAAATATATTTGACGTTAATAACCCAATCACCATTAAACAATTAGTTAAAGAGACAAAGTCACCCCCTTACATCCAAATAGACTGTACATGGATATCTGACGTTGATTTATTTACGTACCTGAAGGTTTGTTTTAAGTTTATCAGGTTAAGAACTGATGCTCTTGGCTATTTAAATATTTACAAGCATTAATTATCCTAATTAAAAGGTATAATTCAATATTTTATTTCCACAAGTATATAGACCTAATTTAGTATGATTTAAAATATTTGTTTTTCCTTTTGACGTTTGATCGCCTTATGTATAATAGGCAAATATAATTTGGTACAACATATAAACAGCTTTCATACTGTCAAGTTATAAAGGTATCATATTCCTGATATAAAAAAGTTCTTAGAAACTAACCCTTTTCTAGGCAATAATTTTAAATCTGTAAATGTGACTATAGTACTAATGTGGTATAGCTATAATGGAAAAGTGGATATAATGCTCAATGCAGAGAAGAAACCTGTTGGCTGTAGAGCCTCGAGAAAAAAAGAGAATCGTCTACTTTTGAAGTCGTTCTTGCCATACAAACAGATTTTTTAGTTTTACTTTCTTATTTCTCGGCAAAAAATTCGATGAACTCAATTCCACTCTCATAAACAGCCAATGTGAACTCCGGTTTGTTAAATTACATTCTTTATTATTTCACTATGGGAATTTACATAGCTAAATGCAATATTATAGATAATATAAATATACTCGTATTTACATTCAACATAATATAATTCTTTAATGATTTGAGAATAATCATTTAATATCGCAGAAAAAAAAATTGTAAGAATTTCCTCTTAGGTTCTTTGGTTGGACTACTAATAAACACGTTTACAAGAGCAAATGATGATTCACACGTCACCTAACACATATACGAGTCAGTGATCGCATTGTATGACGTCACAATCTCCACTCTGTTCAGTTTCATTGCGCCCATTCCAAAATGCACAGCTCTGATAGTGACGTCATTATTTTTATCGTTCTGGCCTTATCATGACAATACTTATAATTCATATTTTAATGTGAGCATTTGTGGGACTTCGGTGAGGGATAAATATTTTAAGAGATTTTATAAAGATTGGAATTTAAAGCTAAAAACCTTCTGGATCCAAAGTGGAAAAGAATTACATTGGTTACTTTATGAAGTTTAATAACATTGGATTTTCTGGACTATAAGACGTTTGTGATAAAGTTAAGTTTTGGTAAACAAAGTTGATGAGATTATTCACATAGAAGCACTTATGTAAATATATCACGTATCTAAGATGCTTAAAGTTTTAAGTCTCACTAATAAAATTTTAAGATATATTATTAATCTTGTTCACAACGTCATTTCGTTATGACATGTACAACAATATTGTTTGTGAAAGAAACAGGATTTTTCCGGACATTTGCCATCGTTCAGTGAAACAAGAAAACAGTAACACTATGTTTCGAGATCTGCAATCTGATCTCTTCTTCAGGTAAAGAACTAACCTAATACATAATTACAAACTAGGTTAAAATAAACAAATCTTACTAAAGCAAGCAATTGTGGCACGCCTAAGTCAGGAATCACAACCTACATGTTGTTTGTCAACTTCACTAACTCTAAAGACATGCACTTAATACAAAACTATACCAAACACTAATCATTAAAACTAAACTACGGAATACAGGTCACAATACGTCTTCACTCGTCTACTAACCACCTACGACTGACCAGAGGGATTAGCCAATGGTAATCGTGACGGCTGGCTAAAACAAGATGGCGGAAATACAAGGGAAGGGGGACAGGAATGGGCCCTTTCGTTATTATTGGTTCATGCGAGATGAACTTCTTAAAACCATATTGTGACTCCGCATTGGTTTATTACAAATATCCGATCCGTTTCATACTTTTGGTTTTCTCTTTAGTTCATATTTTAGAATTGGCAACCAAAGCGGCCTAATCTCGACTGATTGGTTGGTCTGCCAATTTAATGTATGTTGCCTCAATTAATTTCCTTTTGAAGAAATGTGGTTCCCGATGTATTATGTGGGCTTCATCCCAATTCATATGATGGTCTTCGGACCAACAATGGTGTGCAATTTTTGAATTTTCTGTGAAACCCTTTCTCGTGTTTTCTTTGTGTTCTTTTATCCTTATGTTTAGTGGTCTTTTTGTCTCGCCTATGTATTCCCTATTGCAGTTCTAATGTTGTACTTTCTACCTACTCTTCTAATTTTCTCCGATAATAACGGCACATAAGGGATTGACATAAACGAAAATTTATCAAAATTCTGTTTTTCTGACTCAGGAATGATTCTTCTGGTTCGTTTGCACTTATTAATTACTAATTGAGGGTATCCATTGCTTCTGAGATCCGATTCAATTTTCTTAAATTCTTCTTTTAGTCCATCTTTATCTGAGCAAAAGCTCTTTGCTCTATCAAACAACGAGTAGGCTACTCCTTCTTTGACAGATCTTCAAAAATCCTGAATGAAGCGGAAATATCAGTCTTATCCAAGGGTTTAAACTTTTCTGTGGCACAAATAATAAGCAAGGCATTCTTGTGTGAAAAAATAGTTTCATCACACGCTTTTAATAATCTTATTATTAAGTTTAGTGAAATCTGGTATTTTTATCTGTACATAAACGAATTACGAATTTCTGATAATTAAATATCTCCGATTAGAGTTAACTCGGATTTGTAATTAAATGGTTTAAGTAAATTAACATTATGTTTTTAGTGATTTCAATAGTCGTTTTGCATGGTGTAAAATAATTAGGAAGCTTATGTGATTCATTAATATTGAAGGGATTCTTATTATATTCTTATGATAATGCTGTACAATTGTCATTTGCCTTTTTAGTAGATACCATAAAAATTATTTTGAGATTTGAGATCTGAAAATATTTTTATCAACAGCCAACATGTTTATGTATATAAGTCTGTGACTACATAAAAGATGGCGATCTTGTTAGCAATGATTTGGTTCTTCTGTGTATACATACAGCTGTAACTTTATATATTCTAGGATCAATTATACCACATTTAGTATATAATACTGAAATACTTATGAGTAACATTTTGTGCTAGTACAGTTTTAAAGGATTATATTAACTGCGAGTTATAGATTAATATTATAAGAGAATTGCCTTAGTGACGATATAAGGAAAGCAATATAAGTAAATAAATATTGTAATACACAGTCATTAGGCTATCTTTGTAGAATGTTGACCCCTATCTTATAACAATGCAAACTCTTTTCGGGAGATAAGATTATAGATTAGTTAATACGATTAGGCAATTCTTATACAGTTTCGGCCGTAAGTCGGTGCTTCTTACAGAAACAAATAATAGAGGTCCCAACAGCAACCATTAAAGTGGTACAGGTGAGAGCAAGATGGCCACATTAGTTCCAGATGCACAAGAGATCCATGTAACACACCTGTCATAAGGGTGAGTTTTGAGTCAATAAAAGACATATACTATATTTTTGGGACAAAATATTTTATATAAATTCTAGTTGATCTTCCTCTTGTGGTGAACGGGAGCTCAATTCAACATTCATAACTATTCATCCCTTTCACCATAGCTACGATATTTGATCTAATTTTATTTTACTAACACTTTCTTCTTATGTGTGTGTTTTTTAGTATTTTTTATAACAATTAAACATTGAAAACATAAATTTAAATTGCTTGTAGGAAAACGGTATTTGTAAAAGTTATAAGTATTTTTAGTATTTTCAATTATTTATCACATATCTTTATTTTCTATATTTAAATAAATACACATGCATTTCTGTAGATAAAACTCAACTAGAATGCATATGATAAAAATGGAACCAGAACTACGGTTACAAATCAACTCATTTACAGTAAACAACTGATAAACCCCTCTTAGTGTAATGTGACAATAACAGTACTGAGGGATGTGTAGATAATTAGGCGAAGTGGGTCATGTCTGCGATAAATATTTACCTCTCCTATATGGAAAAAAATTATAACAAAAGTGGAAAATATATCAGGTAGCAACTGCGGGAACTATTATGTAGATTATGAATAAGTGACTGCGGTGGTGCTTAACTAAACTATGATGGACATAGTAGCAAGAGTTAATGTGTCCGCGGGCCAAAGCTATAACGTCTGTGTAGAATGTAACAATCTGGGCACTAAGCTTTGAGTAGGTGTGTAAACAACAATGAATGATGACTGTGATAAGCTCTCCTAAACTGTAATTAACATTGTATACACTAATGTATGAGCGGGCTTCTGCTATGTCGTCCGTTTAGAATGTAACAATCTGGGCACTAAGCTGTATGTAGATGTATGGACAGGAAAGAATGATGACTGTGACAAGGCTTGGTTACAGCAGTGATGAATGCTGTAACGTGAGTCGCTATTGTGTCAGCTCACATTTACAATGCTTGTCTATTCGAGGTGAAACTTCAGATAAAGTTCAAATCAAATCAAATCAAATCTATATCTATATCTATGCTCTTCACAATTGCACATTGTATGGCAAACGTCAGAATTAATTATAAATTTAAAACTCGCATACCACATTACCACCACGTCCAAACTTACATAATTTTCATGCATTCCAGCCTCATTCATCCATTGCCAATCTCAACCCACTTCCAGCGCTGGAGTCAGTTATCGAATTGGGCGGTCTCCCAGTTAAACGCCAGAAACACGTCAACGCTGTAGAATGCATTTGACACCAGGAAGCGCTTAAGACGAGCTTTTGACGCCTTGGGCGTTTGGGCGTTTGTAATAGAATTTGGCAAACTGTTGATGAAATGAACACCTTCCTGCGAAGGCAAATGCTCATAAACCACCGTTCTGTGCCTTCCAGTACGGTAGTTATCTCTGCCTCTAGTCTCATACCCGTGTATGTCCCGTCCCCTGGTTAGGGCACATTTGGACAAACAGAACAAAGATGTTTCTAAAATGTAGAGACTGGGCAAAGTCAACAGTTGCAAAGTTTTGAATGCTGTCCTGCACGACTCTCTGAAATTCAGCTTTGCGATGATACGAATCGCTTTTTTTCCAATTTGAACACCCTCAGGAACTTATTGTCTGTACAAGCCCCCCACAACACCACTCCATAGGAAATGTGAGAGAGAATTAGCCCATAATATTCCGCAATCAATACCTGACTGGGGCAGTACGGGGCCAAGGACCTCAAAACATATATTCCTGAAGACAGTTTGACGCACACATGGTCAATGTGATTATTCTATGTCAACCCTCGGTCGAGGAGTATTCCAAGGAATTTTGAGGAGTAGACTTCTTAGTCTACGTAGTTAAGTTACTACGTTATTATATTTAATATTCAGTTACAATTTCATACATTTCATTTAAAATTAAATTTAGGGCAGTAGATATCTACAACCTTTGTTTGTAATAAAATTCTGTTTCATAGAAGCAAACTCATAATAAATTTTACAAATAATGCAAAAGCCACACACACACACACGCGCGCGCGCACACGCACACACACACACACACACACACACGCACACACACATGTCAATTTAGCATTATTTTATATATATATATATATATATATATATATATATATATATATATATATATATATATATATATATATATATATATATCCCTTACGAGTACAAGATGGGCTGGGAAAATATATTTTGTATGACTTTTATACACTTGCAATTTTGTGCGAGGCTTCATTTATATATGAGAAGCACTGAGTTCGGTGTTGGTGGATGTCACTCTGTGAGAATAAAGTGAGCGTTAGCAAATACTTTTGCTCCAGTTTTTTTTTTTTTTTTTTTTTTTTTTTTTTTTTTTTTCATAGAGTCATAGAAGTGACCCTTAGGCAATTACTACCGAAATAAAACGTGATGAAATGTATGGAACGTTTATAGCCTTTGTGTGAAACCACCAATTAAACTGACCCGTTGCATATTTTCTGAAATCTATTACTTATGCATAAGCAGCAATCAAACGATAAGTCCAAATCTCTTGCTTGTATTTCACTGAAGACGGAGTAAAACACAATCGGAACTTAAAAAAAAAAAACAAAAATTAGAGCATAGGTGAACATTTTATGCAAAAATCTGTCGGAGTTAATTAAGTATTAAGTAAAAAGATCCTTAACTGACGCTGAATCTCTAACATACTTTGTAGAGGACCAATGCCTCCAAACACAATGTAGACGCAGTTTCTAAAGGACTTATGACAAACATATTTGAGAATATAAAATCTACTTATCTGTTGTTCACATTATTGGACAATTCTTCTTTGTTTTAATATTAGTATGAACTAATTTTTATTGCTTCTATTTTCCATTGCGCATACCTAAAATTGCACATTCTTTGAATATTGTTTCTATGTACTGTGTTAGACAGTTAACCTCTTACACACTAAAATGTTTACTTTATTTCAGTGTTCACTGTTTCCTTTATCTGAAATTAAAGTAGTCATTTTATTACATGGTAAATACTTTTACACTTTCTCAGGTACTTTAAAAAGACGTGAAGTTACATAGGACTATTTGGTTACAAACAGGTTTTATGTAACCAGTTAGTAGATCCAGAAAAAGTGACATTCACAGAACGAGGTAGAACTCTAAGGCAAAACAAATTTTATAAACAGTTGCTCCTAGTTGCCTTGTGGTTTTATGTATTTTAACCAAAATTGACATCTTTGAAATAAACGATAATCAAATCTAACTTTTCAACCGATGATGGGTGAGAGCCAAGGAGGTTGATCCACAGATTCAGATTCATTTTTGAACGGCTAGAACTATAGTGTCTGCAAATGAAAATAAATTTGACTACCACGTCCCTTAATATCAAGAGAATTCTTTTATTAATTGGCATTTTGACTTGTTTGGGCACTAGAGGGGTCCAAGTAAAATATTTTTATACATTTCTGAGCTTTCTGTCTAATTGTAACAAATTATCATTAATTAGAGCTATATTTCCAAATACATATCATTTATAGTTAATTCAATTGATGACCTATTGCATAGCAAGCCAGATTGAAAGGAAAATTTTATTTTTTTAGTCAACCAAGTATTAGTTTCAGTATAATTCAATAACAACTATTAACTTAGTAGTTTTATTTGCAGTTTAAGTTCCACAAAGATAAACTTAGTAAGCTCTCTAGTAATAAAATTCTGTGTGATTATTTTAAATTCTAATACATTTATTTAATTTTACATTAAAGTGTTATTAATATAAAACATTGTTTCTCTCTTAGACTTAATAAACCCGTAAAAGCGATAATCTTGTATTATTATTTATTTTATCTGTTCCAGGTAACTTTTATACCTCTTAGTTTCATTTGCTCCAACTGTTATCAAGTTAGGTTTGAAGCGCTGATTGCCAATCTTCAAATACTGTATATACAAGTAAATTTATGTATATATTCGATTCTAAAAATTAGGTTAAACAGGCTAATACATATAAGTCAACACAGTGTATAAAAATGCTTTACCACATCGAGGACGGTTCCATCATCCCAATCACGCAAATTTACTTCACATTTAAATGTAAAGTTTTATTCCGATAAACATTTTAGGAGATAACTAACTATATTAAACGTATTGTGTCGTAGAGGGTGAGTGTGATTATGTTTAATTATGTTATATCCAAAATGAATAATGTGAGGATGATATCAGTGCTTAAACAGTTTTGTTAGATATTATGTACAGAGTAAACCGTAAAAAAGGTTGGCCGTTCAACAACCACCATTTCTATATTATCTGTTAACCTCTGACTGGTTTGTAGGTAGGAACTCTACTGTTTGTTAAATTAAAAATTCTAATAATTCTTTGCAGCATCACTTATCTTAACATTAAGTTCTGCTATTGGTTTTTTATTTAAAACTTTCAATCCAGTTTGGTTATAATAAACACGATTATAAATAAAAAAACTTTAATACGTGCCTTAAATGAGGCATAATATTATATTTTTTCAACTAGTTACATCAAAGTAAAAAAATATTTTCTTAGGTAGTATGAACTGCACTAAATCAATTTTATTTGACTAATGAAAAGAGATTTCAGGCATTCGTTCCATATTTTATAATTCCTATATGTGCAAGGAAATTATTATTTGCTTATTTATGGTTGTAAATATTAATTTTCTAAGTAGATTGTGCAATCTAATAACAATAATGTTCTTTGCTATGATTATGTTCAAAAGACCCAAATTACCTATCCATAGATCTATAAACAAAATAAATCACCAGAACTGTGTATAACGCTTTAACTTGTATGTAATGTGCTAGACGTGTAAGCCAACTAACAAACATTTGAAAGGTCGAATGAAAAACACAATACCTGCAAAGAAAAAATGTCATTGTTAGTGTGGATTATATTAACCCTTTACGAACATCTATTGTAGGATGTTAGGTACTATATTCTAGTCACGATTGACCTGATTTTCAAACTGTGCACAATGACAAGATCTACACCTAAATCGACTCTTAGTAATGTTTTATAAAAATATATTTCTCATGACGGAAAAATTTATTTGTTTCAGCCATAGGAACTCCATTCACACACACACACACACACACACACACACACACACACACACACACACACACACACACACACACACACACACACACACACACACACACACACATATATTTTCATTCATATTTCTTTGATTTTCCTCAATTTGTTTTCTCCTAGCATATTTTATTACAAAAAAGGTTCACATTAAAACGAAAGTTATTTTGTTGTACACCCTGGTGATTCATTGAGAATATTATCTAAACAATGTTAAGTAAAATTTACTTACTGTTTCGGCAACTTGTGTGCTGTTTGAAACAATAATTCCTGATCAGCCTAATTACTTATCTATTATAATTCATTACTGGATATCTAACTGAGCAGAGTACTAATAGTATTTTCTTCATTTATTAGTGTTTGGTTTTATTAAACTAGTCTATAAATTAGTCTATTTCAATTTTCACTATATATTTCCTATGATATCGTTTATATATTCCAGTTAGAACTTGTATGATTATATTAAAAATAATTAAATTTACATTATAGGATTATAATAAAATACAGTAAGGAATTTCAGGCAGAGACAACATCCGCACTAAACAACGCAATGCTTTAGATTCCAGTCTGAAGTTAACACAGCAATATATTAATGCGGAAAGGTAACAATGTCTCTTGCAGTCTTGCAGTAAATGTCACGTAGTTCCATGGGTGTATGGGTCTTCTGAATGCATTATCTCACCTTTAAATTCCAAGAAATAATTTGCTGAAAATGTATTATTCTTGTAAAACATTAATCGCGTTGTCCTAATAGTAGAATAAAATTAATAATGATCTATTTTTAATTAATTTTTAAAGGATAGTATCAAACAACTAGTTTGTAAAAGTGTAAAATAAGCAACGGCACTGTCTGTAAGCTACGTGCATAAGTTGCACCCTCCTAATAATAATAGTAATGTTAGTATATTTACTTATTACACCGGTGAAACTCAAATAGTTACGAGACATTAAACTACCGATATATTGAAGTAATTAATAATTATCATGCAAAAAATTTAAACCGTTAGTTTCCTAAGAAATTGTACAGATAAGATTTAGTTTTTGTGCTAGAAAAGAAAATTAAGGATTCCCGTAGAGTATAAATACCAATAAAGTAATATAGTAACTACTGATATGATAATATAACTGAATATATATTATTTAATTATATTATTAAATGGACTGTTACTATACATTTAAGCGTCGAGTGTAACAGGAACCAAGATGTTGTCCTTGAACCTCTTCTGAATGAAGAGTTTATAATTAAATTAAGTACAAATCTT